>NC_051164.1:35544343-35783246 GCF_013339745.2 Dermacentor silvarum | reverse complement strand
AACCACCGCCCAAAACTTGTGTGTCTATAAAGCTGGCTTAAAAAGGCATACAAACTAGAACTACTGATTCCCACCAGTACGAGCGCGGATCTCTTCCTAAGGTTATCACTCACAACGCACTGGACGAACTCATAGAAGCACAACAAACATCTCAGGCAGAACGCCTTACCAAACCAAAACAGGACGGATATTTATTTATTTATTTATTTATTTATTTATTTATTTATTTATACCTCAAATGCCCTGGTATGGGGTATTACATGAGGGGTGGGTTACATTTCTACGAGTTCTTCGATGAGTGACTTGAAGTGGCACGGGTCGGAGTGGTGCGCAGCGTCGGTGGGCAGATGATTCCAGTCATTCGCTGTTCGAATGAAAAATGAGTTGAGGTGCGCAGTAGTGCGCGCAGGTGGTGGGTATACAGCTTTAGAGTGACTGTTGCGGAGCGAAAGGCGATGAGCAGGTACGATAATCGAGTGAGCAAGAGACGAGTGATAAAACTTGTGGTAGAGGGACAGGCGCGCTATTTTTCTGCGTGACACAAGACTGGGAAGATTAGCCGTATGTTTTAGATCAGTGACGCTAGAATAGTATGAATAATCTGAGAAGACAAATCTAATAGCACGGTTTTGAATAGACTCAAGAGATTTCTGTAGGTTAATCTGGTACGGGTCCCAAACTGCGCATGCGTATTCCAGCTTGGGACGAATGAACGTTTGGTACGTTAGCAATTTTACGTGAGGAGGGGTAACTTAAGGTTACGCCGGACATAGCCAAGGACACGGTTAGCTTCATTTGTTATGCTTCCTATATGATGTGACCAGCTGAGGTCATTAGTCACTGTGATACCAAGGTACTTATACGATGAAGCTAAAGATAATTCGGAGCCAAAAATGACGTACCTATGTGCTTGGTAGGAAGCTCGGCGGTGGAATGAGATCTGCGAAGTCTTCTTGATATTTAAACACATTAGCCAAGTTCTACACCAGTTTTCAACAGTTAGTAAATCGTTTTGAAGGGAAATGTTATCATGGAAGCTATGGATAGGACGGTAAAGGACACAATCGTCTGCGAAAAGTCGAATACAGGAGGAGATGTTTGTCGGTAGGTCATTGATGAAGATTAAAAAAAGTAATGGTCCGAGGACGTGCCTTGAGGAACTCCGGATATAACAGGCGCTAATGAGGAAGTATGCCCATTAATACAGACAAACTGTTGCCTGTTTTGTAGGAAGTCACACAGCCAGTCGAAGACAAAAAGCTAAAGATTTAGGTGTGAGAGCTTAAGAATAGTCGTTTGTGTGGTACCTTGTCAAAGGCTTTCGCGAAGTCGAGGAACAGGGCGTCTATGGGAATATTGCGATCAATGCTTGAGCTGATGTCATGAGTAAATAATGCAAGCTGGGTCTCACAAGATAAACCTTTTTGAAAACCATGTTGCTGTGGGTGAAAGAAGTCAACAGAGATTAGAAACTTGGTTACATGCGAATAAATGACGTGCTCCATTAATTTTGAAGCCACACACGTTAATGAAATCGGTCGATAGCTATTATGTGATGACGAAGTACCTTTCTTTGGGACTGGGATGATCTTGCCCACCTTCCAGTCCTGTGGCACCACTCCTAATGACAGGGACTGTTGGAAAATGTGAGACAGGATGACACTTGTACTATGCTTGGTATTTTTTAACACCTTGGAGTTAATTCCGTCGATGCCTGCAGAAGATGACAATTTAAGATTGTCAATTAGTTTGCTGATGCCATGAGGGCTGACTTGTATATCGGGCATAGTAGGGTAACTAAATTCAGGAAAATTGGGCAGTTCATCATTCGGTTCGAGAGTGAATACAGAAGAAAAAGTTTCATTGAGTACATCAGGAACTACTGCTTCAGGAAGAGGGTTATTGTGATCGTCGCATAAGAAACAGTTTTAAGGTGGGCTGGTTTAATTGTTTTCCAGAATTGCTTTGGATTATTACGCAACATTGTAGGCAATGTAGTAGAAAGGAAACGTTGCTTAGCTTCTGCTGCAAAGCGCTGAAATGTTTTTTCAGCCACGTGGTATCTTGCCCAAGCGCATGCGTTGTTAGTATTTTTGGCGGCTCGAAAATGTCTCTTCTTTTTGTTATTCAGACGTTTTAAGTTGTTATTGAACCAAGGGGACGATACGCGCTCTGTAACATAAATGGTTGGTATATATCGATTAATTAGGTCACGCATTTTGTTTTTAAACAACAGCCAGTTTGTCTCAACTGATCTATCCAGAAAATCAACTAGGAACCAAGTGCAGAACTCAGTTAGGTCTCTATTCATGCTGCCATAATCTCCTTTATCGTACAGTGTTAATAATTTCTTTTCTTTTTTAGGGAGTAATAGTTTGCAATGAATGGAACCATGAACTATTACGTGGTCACTCAGCCCAGGTAAAATTGTTAGTGACGAGACATTATCAGGGTGTGACGTCAACAAAAGATCTAGTATGTGTGCGCTTTTATCAGTAAGTCTCGTTGGTTCCAAGATTAGCTGTGTAAGACCAAATGTGAGGCACATGTTCAAAAATTCACATTCTTCGTTATTCTTGATAAAGATGATAACATATCAAGCCAGTTTATGGAGGGAAAGTTGAAGTCGCCGTATAAAATGATGGAAGCGTTACGGTGTGTGGACGTTATAGAGCAAAGTAATTCGTGTAGCGAAACAATGAAGGAAGGTTCAGCGTCAGGAGGGCGATAGCATACACCTAATATAACAGGTGGATATGAAATTTTACAAACCAGGAGTAAGGCTTCGATTGGCGTAGCAATGTTGATTAATGAGCAGTTAAGACTACGGTGGGTAGCCAGCATAACACCACCGCCCCGCCTACCGTCTCGGTCGCGACGAAAAATATCAAAATCGGGGAAAGTGCATAACAGTTCAGAGTCATCAACAGATGAATTCAGCCATGTTTCGGTAAGAGCAATTATTTTAGATTCAGTGGTTTCGACAAGGTATTGAAGTGAATCACGTTTTGGAATAATGCTTCTAATGTTTGTGTAAAGAAATGGGAAAGGGTCACACGTATTTCCGGAGGCATTGCGAGGTAGCTATGTTTTATATGGGATGACCCTGTTGTTGGAGTGATCAAATACATAGCTCCTATTATCTATAATCAGCTTGTCGTGACGAAGCTTAAAAGCTTTCCCTTGGGATTTGCCATACTCAACGAGGCTTTTGCGGGCATCACGGGTGTTGCGGGAGTAGTCTTCGGATATTCTGAAGCCTGATCCTCTTAGTTTTTTTTTTTTTTTTTTTTGCATTCGAAAGAATACGTTGTTTTGCTTTGAAGTTGGCGAGCATCACAATGATAGGTCTGTTTTATTTGTTCGAATTTTCCGAGCCGGTGGGCGCGCTCTATGTCACTTGACTGGATGTCAAGATTAAGGTTAGAGCTGCAGTGCTGTATAATTAGGCTTTCAGATTGATCCCACGTTTCACGTCCTGCATCTGGCAACCCAAAAAACACTAGGTTGTTACGACGCGACCTATTTTCAGCGTCGTCTATTCGTGCTGCCAGATTTGCAATATCAGCGGCGTTACGCATTGTAAGGTCGTGGGTGTTATCTAATTTTGTTTTCATCGCAGCAATGCACGAACAGTCCTCCTCAATCTTGTCCAGTCTTTTTCTTATATTTTCAAACACCTTGTCATTTTGCGATAACTTAGTGCGATCGATTTCATTTCATTTAGCAAGGAGGTCTGTCCTGAGCGAATTTCGTCAAGAGCAGACATAATATCCCCCGACGTTTGCGTAGTAGCGGAACGAAGGCTAGGACCGGGATTTTCTTCGATGTCGCCGGCGAGTAGTAGTAGTTTTACCAAAATGCACGTACATTGTTTCACAGTGAGCAAGAAGCTGCGTGGGCCCGGCAGCACAACGAGGGCAGCGTAACTGGTGCGCTTAGCAAACAAAGAGCATTTGTTATTTACCTGCAAGTAAAGCAGATGCGCAAGTTACAAATATAGTCACAATATACTACGCAAGTTAGGAATGAATTGCCACAATCAAGCCGGGGAAAAGAGGACGATAACGATAGAAATGTGTGACAAACTCCTAGTACCAATTGTACCAAAGAACATGCATCCAGTTTGCAACAAGGGCAGATGCACGAGTAGAGCAGATAAAAATGATCCAAAGCTAAGGTTCAAACTACAGAGCAACCTTCGCAGACGCGGCCGATTACCCAGACAGAAATAGCTACGTGACAGTAGTCGCAGATCATACCTAAAAACCACTTATAAGTGTTTTAGATAAAACCAAACATTCCGAAACAGCAGAGGAGGTAGCATTTGCACTAGCATTGGTCTCCACTAATGCTCAATACAACATTAGCGATTCTCAGGCGGCCATTAGAAACTATGCTAAAGGTAGGATCTCTCCTGAGGCGTGTCACATCATCAGAGGCAACCAAGCAATATTCTCCAAAGCAGAGAAGAACGGCAGGCAATTGCTCTGGTTCCCAACGCGCACGACTTCAGGCATTTCCGCAATAGACCCCCACGAGTTAGAACACCGCGAAGCTCGAGGACTTACTCGCCGAACAGAGCAAGGAGTGACTTCCATCGGTCAGGTGAATGTGGAGGAGATCTGGAGAGAAAATAACAGATTAACAACATTTATCGATATTATCAAATTCTGTCAAAATCGGAGGCGAATATGATCGCTGCCTCACACTAAACTGAACACAGCTTTGTCCTTTGCTTGGAGGCGATTTCAAACAGAAATCTATATGAGCCCCGTGCAAATAAACACTTCTTACCCCGAGTTATAGGTGAGCGTTACATGTAAGCTTTTCAAGTCTGCTAGAGCCACCCTTAAACAAATGTTGTGGGGATGTAAAATATATCAAGAGAAAATGGAAGTGTCGCCGGAAAATCTACGGGCGGGGTGGTCGGTCACGTACCTCAGCTCAGAATGCAGCGAGCCATGGAAACCGTGCGGGAGCCACAGCTCCCAGTGGCCAACTAGGAGGTTCCAGGCCCTGGCCTCCCGATCTCCGGAATCCAAATAAAGTTCTCACTCCCCCACTTGCAATGATGAGACCGGCTTGCGAACATATTACAGCCATCTCTTTTTCATAGAAAATGGGGTTCCTACCGATGCACTGACAATAATAAAAGTTCGACATATGTTAGGTACACTCGTGTAAAACAAAGAGGAAGCCTGTTGCACATTTGGTGATACATGAAGTTATACAATCGCGGTTGTACTTGGCTGTACGACATATTGTAGCGTTAGCTACACTGGCCTAGCCAAGCCCGTTTCGCGCGGCACATCAAGAGCCGTGCTGCGCATGCGCAAGGATCAGTGATGTCACACGGCTTGCGCACCGGAGCCACTGGAGCCGGCACCTCTCGCGCACTCCGCCGCCGCCGCGCGCGACTCACCGCCGCCGGTCTGCGCATTCCAGAGGAGTGACGTCGTAGCCGTGGTAGACGCACTGGCGCCGGCGCGCGCTCGCTGTGCAGTCGCCGTCTGACACTGCGCTGGAGCCGCTGCGCTTCTGACTGGCGTTTGCCAGTGTGGTATAGCCATGGAGAAGGAGAGCGCAAATGCTGCTCAACAGCGCAGAAGAACGGAGAAGCTTGACTCATCGGACACCGAAGTAGTTGCCTGGCAATTAGCGGTTGAGCGTAGGAGGAATGAATACATGTGCCACATAATACGTATACCGCGTGTGTGTCATTGGAGCAGCAGTAAGCATGACAATCAAGCTAATCCTTGACAATCTAGACAACCAGGAAAGCTAAGAATAATCAGCTGAACCTTTGCTAACGCTACGTATATCCTGGCATAGCCGAGCTAAGCCACTGCAACTTTTTGGTAATGTTTTAAGTTACGCAACTGGGGCTAGACAGCAAGACATAACGAGCCGCAATGGGAAGTACAAGAGTGGCACTAAGATGACCTCTTGACTGAGATACAGTGGCACACGCTTTTTTCCGCAGTGACGTACTCACGCAGCGGCCGTCATCGCGAGCCGGAAGAGCGTGCACGCTCCTCCATCACTCGCCACCGTGACGAGCTGAAATTGAAGATAAAGAAGAAAGAGAAGAAGGAAGAGGAAGAAGGCTGACGTAGCATCCCTGAATGGACCAATAATACCGGTCCTTCCAGTGGTGGCACAAATAACCGCAATCACATATCGGAGTTTTTCAATTCGTAGAGATATAATTGAAACAATAACAACATGGACTGAATTTCAGCACCCAAAATTTCCGTGGAAAATACATTGGTGTCCATTAAGACAATCGGAAGTAATAATCACAAAATTACGCTGCCGTGTCCCACCATTAAACCTATACTTACGCAGGACTGGTCTGGCGATATCGCCGCTGTGTCCATTCTGTCTAGAAATAGAAACCGTAGAACACTACGTTTTAATATGTCGTCGGTATAAATTACAAAGAAAAAGAATTCTTGAAATTCCGCTCGCTAAATTACGGGTACATTTAACATCAGAAATAGTACTATCTTTCAGTGCCTCGGTATTCGGCTTCAGCCACAGGGACGTGTTTGATCCCGTTTGTGGTTTCATTCAATCAACAAAACGAATAAAATTTTAAATCCATACTTTTACAATTAGAGATATAGCATGACATTTATATTATAAAAAGTGCAGTATAGGAAAATTATTCTGCCTGTTCTGATTACTAAATTGCACAGTAACAGTAGTTTCAAAAACCGTAACTAAAAGTTCAGGTGCCCAATTCTTGGCCAATCCCCCGGAGTGGGTACGAGCCATGTGCTGAGGATATCATCATCATCATCAACATCAACATCATCATCATCATCATCAAGTTAAACCTAATGAAAAGCCAAGTTAAAGCGAGGGAAGGGTCGCCAGCTATGCTGTTTGCTAATACGCAGCTACACTCGTGTGAAGCCGCCCTAATTTTTTCTTGTTTCTTTCATATTTCTGTTCTGAATTTTGTACCCCGCATTCCTCAATTCAGCGGATCGTTTTCTCGCCTCCCTTATTTCCCTTTCATAGTTTATACCAAGTTACTAAGACTTCGCAATTGATAACTGTATTTACCTTTCTGTCGTCCTTTCTATTGCTTTTTTTTTCTTATGGCACGCGTTGGTTTTCTGTTTCTTCTAGGCGCCCGTATTCTTAGCCTCTACCCTGCAGTGGTTACGTGCCTCCGTTGTTTTATTCCTATCCCATTTCGGTCATCATCATCGTCACCATCACGTTGTCTCGAGCGATCTCGTGCACGCGGTTCCAACCATTCGCTGTCTCAGTTCGAACGCCCTTGGTTAGGCCTTCTCAGCTGACCTCGCATTTCCGTTCGTGCAGTTTTTTCCTCCGCTGGCACCCGTTCATCGTACTTGGCCACCACGTTTCCATGGAAGTATTCTCCGGCAAGACATCGAGAAGCAGCACTAAACAACACCATAAGGTGGGACACGCATGATTAGGTGGATGCCACTTTAGCGGCCGCAGGCCAACGATTGACACGTTGTAACTGCGAATTTGTTCAAGAACTGCGCGCACAATAGCAACCGCGGAAATGTGCCGGCAGGCGAGTCACGAGGTCGCGGGAAGCCATTGAGAAAAACTGCCAGCAATTTTTCGCCCGGGCTGCTCTATAGCGGGTGCCGACAAGACAGGCACTGCGTTATATATAGTTTATTAGTGCTAACTTTGCGAGGCGATTATTGTACAGATTGTGTGAAGTGTATTTCTTGCTTGTGGCATGCTGTTTATTTGGTGGGCCTTATTTATGGAGCATTTAATAACTGCTGCCGCTGTCCGTGGCACGCGTTGTTGCCTTTATAGGGCACTGTCTTCCCGGCAGATGATTATTTATAAAATAAGGTGTTCGGGGCTCTACGATGATAATCAATGCTGCAGACGAATCTGGGCACTGCTCAACACAGCGGTCGCCTTCACATCGCCCTTTTTGTCATGGTACCACCTGAATTGCTCACGCTGACTATAGACGCCAGGCATAAAATAGCGGTGCCTGAAGTTCACCATTAGAGAGATTCACAAGATTAGATGTTTAGCAACGACCGTCTGAGCTCGTGTGCATCCCAGAAGGCTTCACAACATGTTCTTTCTTATGGTCAAATCCTTGAACGCTTCTCCGGAAGAGGCACGGTCCCAAATTCTCAGGAGCGTAGGACAGCGACAGTCATCGAATGAAGTTAGCGACAATGCGATAAACATAACTCATAGCCTGGAAGCTCCACAACTTTAGTTTGTCCTGCCGAAGTTAGCAAAATTATGTAAACGGTGGCTGCCACCTTCTTACACAGCGCCTTCCTGCCCACCTTTTCGCACATACAGGGTATCTCAATTATCATGCAGCAAGATTTAAAAAATATGCAAATGCCACGTAACTAAACAGAACCAAGGTAATGCTGTTTGCCGTAGCTTGGAAATACTTAGATTATTTTTTGCGTTCTGCCTAATTGCATAAGGGGTCCTAATTATTTAAACTTTTAAAATATTATAATTAGATAAAAACTGTGTGAACACGAAAAACAAAAAAAGACTGCTTTCTGTTGCTCAATACGTGCTACATAAAAGTGTTTTTCCAAGCGTGAAAAAAGCCCGCTAATACACGCACAATTGCCGCGTGACTGGGCGCTCGAGGCACTTTGCGTGTATTCGCGGGCTTCTTTGCCACTCGGAAAATTACTCGAAGGAGCCTAAAATCAACTTGGTATGGTGCAATTCCAATTCGTGGCTCATTATGATAACGTTCTGTAAATGTAGCTTCAATTCGCAGTCGATAGACACTAATTGTGAGAGGTGTGGTGCGGCCATGTGAAAAAAAATTTGTGTGGTGCGTACGATTTGAATAGCCTTCTATGTTTAAACGTGCCCTCAAAATGCTACGACTAAACTCAGCTCTTTCTCGTTTGTCGAAAAGCACCACAGTGGGTGATGAGACGCAGTTGTGGGGACCTCCGGACTAATTTTCATCGCTTCAGGTTCTTGAACGTGGACCTATATAGACAAAGCGGGTGTATGTGCATTCGCCTGCCCCCCCCCCCCCCCCCCCCCTTTTCCTAAATATGGAACACGCGTCCAGCTGTCAAACCTACGAGCTCATCTCGTGCAGTGAGGAGTCATAATCATTAACCAGCCGCTGCCTAATCATTTTTCGTCCGCTGCATAAACTCCATTCTGATCAACCGACATACTGTCTGTTGCGTCGTTTACGACGAAAGCTCTCATAACCACCTCTTTAATCATTCACTAGAGAATAGTTGCTACCCAGACATACTAAAAATTGCTAAAGTCGTTCCCATATATAAATCTGGAGATCAGAACACACCATGTAGTTATAGGCCGATATCAGTTTTAAGTGTCATTAACACCCTTTTTGAAAAATTAGTTGCGCAACAATTAAAGGAATTTATTACCGAGAATAATATTATAGTTCCACAACAACATGGATTTGTTTCAAACAAATCAACATCTACAGCCGTATTAAGCCTTTCACAGCACATTTATTCTGCCATGCACCAAGATGAAATTGCAGTTGTGCTGTTTTTAGACATCAAGAAGGCATTCGACACAGTTTGCCACACTATACTATTGCGCAAATTAGAAGGCTATGGCTTTACTAATAACGTACTGAAATTTTTTTCCAGTTATTTATCATTTCGTAAACAATATGTGGTAATTAATGATTTCATATCTGAAGTTAAATATATATCATGCGGCGTTCCACAGGGATCCGTTCTGGGTCCTTTATTATTTTCTATTTACATAAATGATCTTCCTCAGGCACTGCACTTCTCAGAAACTCTGATGTATGCAGATGACACGGCACTTACATTTACTGGTAAATCGCTTATAACACTGCAGAACCGTATAATGGTGGAACTGTCAGCTCTGTCTTCCTGGTTTTCAAGTAATCGACTGACGCTGAATGTAGCAAAAACAAAATATGTAATTTTTCATTCTAGACAAACGACACTAGACTACAGTTTAATTTCTCTCTCGTTAGACGCCAGTTTAATTGAGCAGGTATTCTCGTTTAAATACTTAGGGGTTCTTTTCGATAATCATTTACATTGGAAGGACCACGTCAACAATGTATGTAAGAAATTAGCGTTCGGGTGCTACACTCTGATAAAAGCCAAGCAGTATTTTCCATCTTCCGTGCTTAGATCTCTATACTTTTCGTTCTGTCACTCTCACATTAGCTATTGCATTGAATCTTGGGGAATTACATGTGACATACTTATCGCCTTTACTGCGTCTTCAAAAACGGGCATTACGGATTATTAGCTCCAGCGCATTCTGCCTATCAAGCACAAATTTTTTTGAAGAGCTTCGTATTTTATCTTTTACGTCATTGCGAAGTTATAAGATCTGCATCACTATAAACAACATTATTCAAACTAATTCTCCATTACCGTCGAGCATTTTCTTTTTCCCAAACCGTGACACTAGGCATGCTTCTAATCTCAATTTTAACCTACCAAAATGTAGCAACTTGTACGGTGAACGGCTAATTCAGTTTGCCGGCGCCAAAGTTTGGAATGAGCTACCAATAGAAATAAAAGTAGCTAGAGATTTTGACATGAGTTGCAAACTGTATTACTTATCTAACCAAACAGAACGGTGAAATGTATTGTTACTGCTGCGTGATTGTTCTTTCTTTTTCGTATTTTTGTTTTTCTTTGTTTTCCCCCTTTGATTTGGGTTGTGAAATGTTTGTTTCCTTCAGAGAATTGTTCAATTGCTTAAGTATAAATCTGTGGTTGTTAGAATTTGGTTGCTTGTTTTTCTCCTTCTACATAACCTGTATGCAAAGTCAATATTGGACCGGCTACTAGCTATTAAGCTATCGGTCCAAACAGTGTTTTGCGCATTCATTTCGGGTTTTTAATAAAGTGTTTTCCTCCTCAAAAAAAAAAAAACACATTGACGTGTTAAGATAACCGCCTACATCTGGAAACAACCTGTGCGCAGGATTTTTTTGGGCAGGTACTGGGCGACCGTGACCTTTTTCTCTTTTTCTACGCAATCGTACGATTCGCGTGTCGTAGTTAACTAGAGTTGCAACTTACGTAACACGCTTTACTATTGTACTTTGCTCGGGCTGGGCTTCTGCTGCCATTTCGTACGCTTTTATGTAAGCCGGGTATTCTGGACTCTGGGCAACTGCAGGGCTATTTTTTAAGTGCTCCGTCCTAGTCAAGCATTTAATTGAATTCCGGGGTTTTGCGGGCCAAAATCACGATTTTATTATGAGGGACGCCATAGTGTCTCGTAGTGCACGCCGTAGTCCGGATGAGTTTTGAACACCGGGGCATGTCTAACGTGCCCCCAATGCACGACCCACGGGTGTTTTCGCATTTCGCCCACATCGAAATGAGGCCGACACGGCCGGGATTCGATCCCACGACCTCATGCTTAGCAGCGCCGCATCATAACGGCTAAGCCACCGCGACGGGTAAACTAATCAAGCTTTTCTTTTATTGCAGAAAAAGAACCGGGCCTTTCGGGTAAGGATTTCTATTATCCTGACGGTTGCTAATACAGAAAATTTTCAGCAGCGTCATTGGACTCCTAAAATGTTATTAGTCTTTTATTGCGATAGCAATTATATGGACACTCAAAAGCAGATTTCTGCCGTCGGCGTCGCCGTCGCCGTCGCCGTCGCCGTGAGGTTCCGTATGACGTCATTTGGAGAAGAAATCGTCGCCGCGCGCCGAACGCTGTATGTGCGAGTGAAAGGGCGCGAGGGGCGCGTCTTTCACGGGGAGTGAACGCACGGCGGAGAACAAACGCGCGTTCTGCGCCGTGCTCGCTTAAGGGCTGCAGAAGTAGGCGTCTCTGTTCTCCTTCACAATCACCATGTATGTAGAGCAAACGTGCCTTCTTCCAATGAGCGAGAGGCCATGGGGGAGGGGGAGGGAAGGGAGGCGACGTTTAGCTGCGGCACGCAGTGCCTATTTATATCAGAGGCTCCGGCAACAGTCACCAACGCCGCACGCATTTTCAGCGAACGCGGGCAAAACGCCGATGGCGTCGACAACAGTTCTGCGTGTTGTTGCTACCAAAGTCGCTCACCTTACTTCGTATGACATTGCTGTGTTGCTATCGCATTCATTGCTTCGCCCTTAGGGCGAAACTGTGACATTTTTTTTTCTTATGCAGTTTTGGCAGAAAGAAATCTCTTTCAGGAGGCTCACTTAAGAACAGGGGAGAAGGTTTGGGATCGGGTGACGAATTTAATAGATGAATTCTGCTATGATGCGCTTGAGCATTTTCCCGGTGCTGATATTCTGATAGCCTGCTTTGTAGCGCAGTAGACTCCACAAGGAAAGCCATTAAAAACAATTGCAGGACGCTTAAGCTTCGCCTTTAGGAGTGGAACGCGATAGCATTCAGGGATCCCCGACTGCTTATCAGGCTTTTTTTCTCGTATATTCAAATTACAGTCAGACGCCAGCACGTCTGGAGGTTGTCTTATCAGGCTTTTTTTCTCGTATATTCAAATTACAGTCAGACGCCAGCACGTCTGGAGGTTGTCGTTAAGTCATACTTTACGATTTTTCTGACGGCATTTACGTTGAGAAATTCAATTTTTTGATCACTAACGCCTTGCTCCACGCGAAGGGCCTGCCCGGTCGGGGTACTTCTGGATGATGTGGTTCGGCATGATTATTTCCGCCAAAGACGCCGGCGCTTAAGCCGACGCCGGATTTTCTGCGACACGGGGCCCTTAACGCCTATCGCATTAAAACGCGCATTTAGACCACGCATACCCAGATCGCGCAACTTCTCGTTTTCTGCAGACAGTCGAGTGAAACAAGACGACCAGAATGTTTTCAGTAGTAATTCTCTCAAGTTATCATTATCGCATGATTTTTGAATGAACAACTTATAATCGCCAACTAATATGTTGGACCACTCCGTGTGTTGAAGGAAAGCAAATCGCAGGTAATTTTCGTATTTCCCAAGCTTATATGGACACTCAAAAGCAGATTTCTGCCGTCGGCGTCGCCGTCGCCGTGAGGTTCCGTACGACGTCAATGGAGATGAAATCGTGACCGCGCGGTGGTAAGTGGTTCTTGAGGGAAAGGGAAAGGTTGGCGCTATCTTCTGCAGCCCTTGAGGGAGCACGGCTCACGCCAAGACCGCGCGCCGCCGAACGCTGTATGTGCGAGTGAAAGGGCGCGAGGGACGCGCTCTTTCACGGGGAGTGAACGCACGGCGGAGAACAAACGCGCGTTCTGCGCCGTGCCTCCTTAAGGGCTGCAATGGCGTCTCTTTCCTCCTTTACAATCACCATATATGTAGAGCAAACGCGCCTTCTTCCGCGCGAGAGGCCGTGGGGGAGGGGGGAAGGGGGAGGGAAGGGAGGCGAGTTTAGCTGCGGCACCAAGTGAATTGATCCGGCAACAGTCACCAACGCCGCACGCATTTTAAGCGAACGCGGGAAAAAACGCCGACGGCGTCACCTGAAGTATACTTGAAGTATACTTGAAGTAATCTGCGACATACGTTAGGTCTGAAAATGAAAATGTGCTTGCTACAGTTTCTTGAATTGATTTTTCTCACCTATATGCAACATATTTCTTTTAAATGGTTTCAGTCGTTGCCTCATGAGAACATTTATAGATTTATGTGTATTTGAACAGAAATTGGAGGTGGCTCCAATCTGAAGTTTCCCGTAGACGCGCACCTAAATCTGTGAGCAGGAGTGTTCTAATCTTTTCATTCCGCTGCTATCATAATGTGGCCACCATTAACTGGAAATGATCCCATGACATCGTGCTCAGCTGGGGACGTATTCTGCAACAATTACTTTCATCGGTGGCCTTGCCTTGGCCGTCAGCCGCGCGCTGATTGGCTCATTAAACAATATCGAATGAGCTGATTGGCTGGTTGAGCATTACGTGTTTATGAGCTCATGGAATCTGCTCAATCAGCCAATCAGCGTGCGCCAAACGGCGAAGGCATGACCAAGGCGATAGCGTCGCTTAAGTGGATTATCGCAGAATGCGTTCCCTGCTGAACGCCACAACCGCACTGTAGAGGAACAGAAAACCATCGAAAAAACGCGTACACGAGAAAGAAAATGACAGGATGAGCTATGGAGTTGCAAGTTTACATTTGTAAATCCAGCGCTCATCTTGGCCACATCTTCCTTGTGTACTCGTTTTCTTCGATGGTTTATTGCTCAACTGATCAACGTTTACTGGTTTACTGATGAACGCACCCACCGAGAAAATCTGCAGAACGATGGCCACGAAGGCAACCATGGTCGTTTATATACTTTTTCAATGGAATTTTCCTCCTTGTGGATTCGCTCGTTTAAAATCATGCAGATTAGTTATGGAGTTTTGTGGAGGGATGTAAGACTAAGTCGTCGGGAATTAAGAATGATAAAAAGATGACGACTGTGTTATTCATAAATAACTTTTTTCTCGTGCGCTGATTTGCGTATAAAACGTAACTGTATTATTTTTAAACGGTCCACATAAGCAGACTTGTCAGCGTCCTCTCTCACATGCTAGAATTTGTCACGAATGGTTGCTTTTTCTCTTGCTTCTCACAGCATGCGTTCTCAATCCTGTCAATTCCTTGGCCGCGCGTCTACACTCGCTGGAACACGGGTTTTGTAGGAGTGGTCTTAAAATATTGCTATATTTATCCTAAATTTCGAACAACAGGCACTTTGCGACGTTCTTTGGCAGCATTAAGCGCAGGTTTCATCTCGAGGGCGACACCAGTTGCCGTATTCTCATACGTGCCAAATTCAGAAATGCTCTCATTCGCCAGACGGTGAACGGATTTGAATTATATTGCTTACTTTTAACAGAGAAAGCTAAATTCTGCAAACAGTATGAAGCAGAATATTTTCCGCCGTTTTATTTTATTTTACTTTTCACTCATTAGAGTCTTGAAGTAAAAAAAAAAAAAAAAAACTGTGCCACAAAGTGTATGAAAATATCACCTTTTACCAAAAAGCAGATACCAACGTCCTGTAAAATACACTTGTTGGAGAATGTGAAGCTGACATTTATGTTGTAATTCTTTACAGCTTGTCATCAGATTCACACAGGCTAATCTGGGTTACAGATGGTGAATCGATTCATATAGTCTAACTACACATATATAAAGCTCCTATCTTTGATAACATTGCTTTAAACATCCTTTGACTTGCATTTCTTAAACTTAGCTTATCTTTGTTTTTTCGTAGAATGGCAGTGATATGTAGTTCTTCACGTTGCAAAGCATTATTTTCGAGTCGGAGTTGACATTAGAACAAATTTTCATCAGATATATGTGTTAGGAAACTTCTTAAACCTTTGACTTTACTGCGAATGCGCTGGCGTGCGTATGATTTTGGAAAATGTCGCTCTCGCATTGTCGGCATCGGCTGCCATCGTAAGTTTTCTGGCAAGTAGCGCGTTGTGGCGCTCTGTGAAACATCTCTGTTTCAAATATATTTGAGTCACCTCAACTTTAATTTCGCCAACTCAGATCAGCCTACACTCAATTTCTTCTTTCTGTAGTGAGGCGTGCCACAGGGTCCATGGACAAATTTCACATCTAGTCAAAGCCACTTGTGGGGTACATGCATTCTTGCACACAATGGGGCTGGCCTCTCGATGAAAGGCGCATATTTTCGACTTAATTCACGCCTTTCTGTTCACATTGCCCTTTAACCCGACGCACAGTAGCAGGCTTGAGGAGCCACCGTTAGGCCTATTTCTCAGCTATTTCTAACCCCTTAGGTCATGGTGTCTACGTTTGTGGATGCGAACTGTTTGCGTCAATTATGGCCCGTAGCAGCTCAAGAAAATACACTACGGAAACTAAGCTGCGGGTTATTTGGTCCTTCTGCTTACTTAATGTTACTCCAGTGCACACCAGTCTGCAGAGAAGTGCTACGCTAGGCCACTTTAATAAAGACACTACCATGTCAATCGGTATGATAGACTTGACACTCTCCGACATTTCATTTTGTTTCTCGTTATCCATAGAGTCAATAAAAACTAGCACATACGGTTTATGGAGCTGAAAGAAAATTCTTACTAATCCTTGCATATTACTTTCCTTTAACAAGGACTGTAGCATCATATATTAAAATTTGTTGACTTTGGTGCATTTATGAACAGATCATTGTAACGTACGACTAAAGAGGCTTAAATAAACTTATCTCTCTCTCTTTCATTCTTTCTACTTTGGCCCTACCAAATAGCGGCGCATTGACGGAATGCCCGTGACGTCACCGTCCCGAGGAGGCATGCAGAGTTGCGGAGGTGTCAGCCTAGGCGGCCAAAGCTGCCTCGCGGAGGAGATCGGGTCCCCGCACACGCCGTCCATTTCTGCGGGCGCTGTCTCGCGACTGCAGCGCCCTCTACCGCGACGGCAACGCGCCAATCACGTTGACGTGGACAGCGGACTCGAGGGCGAACCGCACGGGGTCACCGACCTCGTGGGCAAGAAATCCATGGCCAACACCACTCAGCCGTAAATTTTATTGTGTTTGTCAATATTTATTGAAAATAAGGAAAATGGTGGATAAGCAAGAAATGTAGTATAATCTTGATGCTACAAATTTCAGAACGTAACATAGAATATTGGCATCATCCGAACTTTGTATATTTTTGTACACTTTTTGTATTTTCAAAGATATTCAAAAAGCAAAAAATTTATTCATGCACATTTTATCACTACTGTGAGGGTCCCACACAGCTTCAGTTTGATTTCATTTATTGAACCTTGGAAACGTCCGAGACTTGGGCGCCCTTTAGAATTGATTTCCAGGGAAGTTCAATGGCTTTACATAATTAAGGCCGCCTTTTTGGGAAGCCTTTATAATTGGCGTTTGCTGACTCTCGCAAATCACTTCGGTAAACTCTAGCTCAGGTTGAGTCAGTCAGGCTTTCTTCAACCGACAGTGGCTTTCACCTGAGGGATAGTTAATTTCATAGCGCGTGAACGAGTGCGCATTATCTGGAGGTTGAGGGGAAACTGCATGAAATGAGTTAAGCATTATACTGCCTGCACGTGAGCTTTCTCGATTTATTACAGTGAGAGCACGCCCGCTCGTACCCTACAGAAGGGGTGATCGGCATCACTGTTCACTCTTGCACACGCGTATGCATGAGCCCGCGGAAGTCTCTTGTGACAACTTGTTTAACGAATGCAGACAGTGTGGGTTGGAATCGCGGTTTCAGCGCCGGTGGTTTGGCTATTTCACCGGAGTGCGCGATGAAGACGCCAACGTCTGGAAACCAGAGTTGAGCCACGGAAAGCTTCCTGCAAAAAAAAAATAATTATTAAGAAAAATTATAATAATAAACAAATGCGTGACGCCTATTTTAGGCGAAATTGTTAGGGCATGGTTTTTTAATGACTGCATCACGACGACTGACAGGAGCGTCAGTGCTTTGTCATCAAATGACGTCAAAACCACCTTAGTGTTTCATGATGTGACGAGCAATCCTGCAGATGCGTCTGAGACAGGAAACCGCGCGCGCCTCTCTTGGGACCCTTTTGATTTTCAAGTTTAACGTCAATTACAGAAGGAGAGAATGAGATAGATAACATTGAAAGTTTCCGGACTGAAAAAAGCTGTAAGGGGTTCCTCCTAAAAAAAGCACATTTATTATCTGAACAATAAATCCTTATAGTAAAATTAAATAAACGTTTGATTTTTCTGAATAGCTAGGCAATACTCAAGCACCACAAAAAATGGTAAGAACACAATGACGATGACACAGGGTCGCATACCTCGCTTTTTTCGTCCCAACTATGGCGCACCAAGATTTAAAAATATGGAAATGCCACCTAGCTGAACATAACCAAGGTAATCTTCCATGCCATCGTTCGGCGATACTCAGAATATTTTTTGGATTCCGCCTAATGCGATAATTTTTCTCATTTAAATAATCAAGCGCTGAGTTCTTATACTTAGATGGAAATTGTCAATGATAATGTTGAGCAATATCAGAAACTCCTGATACAGCTTTCTGCTGCTCAAAACGTTATACATAAAAGTGTTTTTATGTTGCTCAACAATTTTCTCACTGATAATTTACATCTAATTTTTATAATTGAGAAGTGTAATATTTAATTTAAATTACTTAGCTAATTAGGTGGGATCCAAGAAATATACACAGTATGTCCAAGAGACGGCAAAAACTTTACCTTGGGTGTGTCCAGCTAAGAGGCATTTGCATATTTTTAAATTTTGGTGTAGGATAAATGCGACACTCTTTAGAGTAGTGCAAGTCGAAAAGTCACGCAACGGCAAACCTAAGTACGCGAATACCATAAAAAAGCGGTAAGAAGCAAATTTGTAAAGACCTCTTATATGTACGCCTAATTTGGCAGTGACAGATAAAGGCTGGGAAGGTTACATTTTGCGTTTTCGGTTAGTAAGTTCAGATACTGCGGTTGGAGAATCGGAAACTATTATCCAACAGCAAGCAAATCAAGACACGAAATTGTCAATTCTTCTTTCAAAGTGTCAGAGTCAGGGAACATGGGGTCACCTATTTTTTAGCGGCACCTGCAGTTGATTGAAGTTCTCGCTCACCGAACAGGACCACCACCGGAACGGGGCCCTCGGACATACCCTTTTCGGGGATTGTGGAAGTGCCAAGCGAAGAGCACCCACTCGGGGAACAGAGCGCCCAACCGGCTCCCGTGGCACTGGCGACCATGGCGTCGGCTTGCCTGGTCATCAGCCTGCTCACCCTGTTGTGGCGCCCTGCTGCGCCAGCGCACAGACGTCGCCGCAGCGTCTGCCGGACGCGGGCTTGCGTGGCTCTCAACGACATGTTGGTGGCCGCGTCCAACGCCAGCGTCGACCCCTGCGACAACTTCTACGAGCGCGTGTGCGGCGGCTGGAGGGAGTCGGCCTCCGTGTACGAGAACCATCTGAGCCACTTTGTCGACAAGGTATGATATGCTGCCCTCAAAAATGTTGAAGCTATTTATTCCATGTAAAATCAGGCTGGCCCATGCCGAGGCATTGAAAGAGGGAATCTGACGAATGAACATGGTTTTTTGTTTTCTTCGACATAGATGAAGTAGATTGATGATGATGTTGAAGTGGAGGAAGTGCCATAATGACGAAAGCACAACAACGTAACGGAAAGTACAAACGGACAATGCTGACAGAGCAAACTGAGCTCTTAGCTCCTGAATGCTATTACAATTACCTTTCTCTCGTAATGTCTTCCTTCGCTTGTAAAGTAGGCCTACGGAGCTGTGACGTAAGCATGTTGTAGTCTCGAGAGCGGAAGGAAAGTGCGATATTACAAGCTCCTCTCTCCAAGTTCCACTGTAATACAAGATAGCATTCGCTACAGATGGCGAATGTTCTCTCCATATTGAAAAAGCGTTGCAGCGCTCCTTCAAAGGGGTCCTGAACCCCACTTTGGGCTAGGGGAAAAATCCTGAGCCACGCCACTCATGGGAAGTTGGATGACCGGCGAAGCGACACAGAATGAAGAGCGGAAGGAAACTAGATGCGGAAGCGCCTGGAACGCCGATAAAGAGATGGCGGTGAGAACGTAGACATGGCCGACGCGGGTCACACGAAACGTCCCTCGTTTCCTTTCGACGAGACCGCCGCCACGGGAGAGTGGAAGGAAAAGAAAATAGACACGCAAGCGCTTGCACTGCCGACAAACAGAGGGTGGTGCGAGCGTAGACATGACATGGATTGAGCCTCTTCCTCGTCACAACCACCATCTTTCTCTCTCGTGGGTCGCCCAGCGGCAACTGTTTGAGAAAGCTTTATAATCTACCTTAGAGTCTGCTGATCTTGAAAATGATGCATAATAATAACTAATCTGATCAATATGCATACCCAAGTGTCGAGACGTATAAGCTTTTGCATAGAATCAAAACATTTTTATCAAACTTGGGACCTGAGTATAGTTGGCGCAGAACAAACACGCACGGAACCCAAGCCACAAATAGCTTTGCTGTAAAAACATAGTCCGCGGATAGCATACGCTGCTCTGAACATCTCAGCCAAAACTTGCAGTCGTGCACGACACGTGGCGCTCACACGCGGAGCACACTGTCACTTTTCTCTCAAACTCTGTTTTCAACAGAAGAGAGCTCCTCACTGTTTTTTGGACGCTTCATTTCGTAATACGAAATATTCCCATACCCGGCTGCCAATAGCTGACATCATTGAAGATGGATGTTTGGATCAGTGCGCGTCTTCCGGATGTTACGGTGTATATTTATTCACGAAGTTTATTTAACAGACTGAAGTAAGCGAAAATATGCTTTAGAATTTCAATAATAATTACCTACTTCTGGAAGCAGCCGACTATCTTTTGCTCACGCTCGGCCCCGCGAACCCGTGTAAGAATTACAATTTGCGAGCCTGCTTATCGGTGTTGTGGCCGTCGGGTCTCGCTAACTTCGACTAGGTTTGGACGCTAAACTAGCCTCGAACCACGCGAAACTTATGGTGAGACGACACGCATGCTACCAGCGCGTGCTCACTCCTGGCGGCTCCTGGTTAGACTCTTCGGCATACTATTGACAGCGCTTCAGAATACACACGTTGGATGTTCGTACTATCCGTCGGTAAAGCTGGTGAAGGACAAAACCTGTCCGCACCTCGTAGCATCATCAGACTAGAGCATATGAGCGCGAGCCCTGTCGTGCACAAAGAAAACGCTATAGCACTACAGTGGCATGTAGCTGTCGTCTGCTACGTAGCGTAGATATCGCGGCCGACGCGCAGTCATCTCGCTGAGTGCATTACGTCTCGCTGACGACAAACGTGTACGGCTCACGTTTAGTAACGTCGTAGGCACGAGAATTGTAAGTAGTGTCGTCTACGTTAACATCCAAAATCAAATTGGAACTTCGCTGCCGCGGTGACGCCCAGTAGACGAAGCGTTCCGGGCGCACCCCGCTCCGCCGTATCCTTCGCCGTGCAAGGCATCCAAGAAGGAGCGGAAGCGCCGCGAAGGACGTGTTTGATTGCCAATAACTCCGCTTTTGCTGACCGCATTTAATTACGTTTTCCGGCAAGGGATTCCTGAAATAGCATATTTTAACATGATCTGCATTTATCTACTTCGATAAGAAGTGGTTGAGGGCGCCTTTGAGCAAGAACAGCAATTCAATTGATTTTAGTCGGCAATTCTGTAGCTCAAAGAAATGTCTGTGCGCTGCCTTGTTTAACACCAGGTAATCGACGTTCTCGTGCGAGCATATATGAACAAAAAGGCGAGTAACCCAACTCAACAGGCCACCATGCTGCTGCAAAGCTGCCTAGTCATCGTCGAGGATGGCCGAGACGAAATGAACGCCTTCAACCGCAGACTAAGTTTGGTATTGCGTGGTCGTATGTGGACAGCAAGAGCGGAGAGCTCACCGTATAGCGGCAGCCAGGGTGTTCGAGGCGTTTCGGATCTCACCACTGCTTAGCATCCGCAAGAGTCGAACCAAGGCGGGCGAAGTGTTTCTTCGCATCGAGCCTGGTGACGCACTGCCAAACTGGGTCAAGATGCGAGCACTGCTAGTGAAAGAAGGAAACTACCGCAGCTATTACGAACGCGTTGCAGATCTCTACAATAGCGACGCGACACCTACAATAAGTTTCCCGGAGTTCAATCAGATAGAAAGCGTACAGATTTCGGTATTCATGTGCGCCGACCGCGGCGATGCCGAAATGGTTGAACTTGACTCTATGGATCAGCTCAGCCGCCACATAGAACATAACAGCTTCATGCAGCTTCGAGCATTCTTGAAATAGACCCTCGATCTGCCATCATCGACGAGGGTGCAAATGTGCGCCGTGTAATACATCAAACATCTTCAAGATTTATCGAAGCAGCTGGGCGAACAGCGGTTGGAGTTCAACCTCGGCTGGTGCATGCTGCAGGCCATGTGGCGATTTACCAGCAAATCGTACTCACAATTTTGGTATCGGAGCGTACGCTCCACTCTGGACACCGTTGTCGAACGGCCCAGCCATGCTGACTGTATCGAGTTGACTGAGATGCTCCTGGGATGGACCGCGTACGCAGAGTTCTCGGGTACTCACGAGGACGCTGAGGCACGGAACGACGTGAATGGGATAGCGCGGACCATCGTCGACCTCTTCGTCAAGCAGGTCAAACGCGGTAGCTGGTCTTTTATGTCCGATCGCGTAGCTCTCGAGCATCGAGCCTTCGACGACGTCCTTTTCCACAGCGAGCGCTTCAGCAAGCAAGATCTTAGCGACGTGTTCGACACAGTCGCCATGAACGTTTCGCTGCTGCATAACTGTATGTTCGTTGCCAGGGCCAACGCACGCATCTCCGAGGAACAAAGGGGGTCGGTGACCTCTAGCTACATGAGACAACTCCGTGAATCCGATGGCTACGCTTTCTTCGACTCGCAGAGGTTGGCTGTTTGCATTCCTCCACTCTTCCCGATGCTACCGCTGTACGACCGGGACACCCTCGCAAAAACCGCCCACCATCCTGAAGTGCCGCTCACACGAGCAGTCGCTTCCTCTGATTTTTCGAGGCAGCGCCTCAAAAAACTGCTCGCAACCGTTCACCCGGATGCCAGAGTGGCAAACGGCAAGGGTCCCAGGCTACTTCCAGAGGGTGGCCCTACCAGGAGGGAACGCGCAACGTTGCTTCGACTGCGCACGGGCTGCGTCGGGATGGCGGCACGGCTGCACGCCAAGGGACGCTCCAGCTCACCGGCCTGCGACCCCGACACCCTCGACCACCTTCTCTGTGCTTGCCCAGCGCTGGCACAGGACAGCTCAAGGGTCATGACTGCCTACAGGCAACAGGTTCTATCTACTGCGACAACCAGCGACCTCCTGTTCACGTCGCCTCCCCACCTCCGAGCTCTCCATAGCCTCTTAGAGTTTGTGGATCACCGCCCATCGCTAAGCGCTCGCCCACAGCAGGCCATCGCCTTCATCACCGGCCTCCTTCATGATGGGATGAGACTACTGCTGCTTCTCCTTCTCTTCCTCACACCTTTATCTCCCACTTCCCCTTCCCCTGACGCTGCGCCATGCTCCCTATTGGTCAGCCGAAATAGGCGTCATTTTCCTTGATAAAAGACTACTACCGGGACTTAACAGTAGCGGCTAAGTACGGTATACTATCGGAACGCTGCTGGGTGCGGCCGCTGTACGGCTCTTCGAGAGCCGCCTCCCCCATAACTCGGTGGTACTCGCCAAGGTTGAAGAGAAACTCGCCTGCTTTGCTTCGCCCGTGGTCCCATCACGGACCAACCAGCACGCGTACCTGGCCGCAGCGGTTGACCTCGTCTGGGATGCATTCGTGTCGGCCGATACCAATGGGTCAACGGCGGCCGATGACCTTGGCAACTACAGCAGCGACGCAACGTTCTTCGTGGTGATGTGTCACCTCTTGTGCAAAGCGCGCACGTCGCTCCAGGTCGAGTTCAGCTGCAACCAGATAGTGAAGAACAGCCGCGTCTGCGCGCGGGTTTTGAACTGCGAAGTCGACAGGTCCATGAACCCCAAGAAAAATTGCGATTTCTTCTCGTACACCTGAGGCTGCTTTAGGTTTGGTCACTTCGTATTCATTGCCCAGACAAATACTCGTGACCACTTTGTTTATTGCGTTTACTTTGAGTGAACACTGCAACTGAGCTGCCCCTATTGCGTGTGTTGCAATTTTGCAATATGGTGCCGCTTTATAATCCTTGGTAGCATGGCGATGATACATGAATAATTGTGTCACCTAATGTAACTTTTGTTATATCCTTGATTATCACACTTCCGATAGTGCTGCAAAATGTCGTCGCGCACTTTTCGCGTCTGTGTTCGCTGTTCACGCCTCACAAGGTATCAGTCATGTAGCATCGTATTTGTGATATTGATATTGTGTATGATAATGTCAGTTTTATAACCGAACCGGTTCAGATGAAACTGTCAGCTGATGATTGCATTCTGTTCAACGAAATTCTATATATCTAATCATTTATTTTCCTTTCAAGAGTTGTATGTATCTATATATCCATATTGTTTGTTTTCCACAATTTGTTTGATGTGTGAAGCAAATTTACTTAAATGTGATGTGTGTGCTATATGCTCTTACTCTCTCTTTCCTTTCTCTCTTTTGTTTTCCTTTCTCCTTTTCTAAAATTTTTCATCTGTTCGCTTCTTGCTGTCTGCTACCTTTTGGACCCTCAGGTTATTAGGACTAGACAAGTTGCTGTTTGTAGCAACTTTTTTTATTAATGCCTTCGCACCTTGTACCGCTTGTTTTCAAGAATAAAGGCATTATTATTATTATTATTATTATTATTATTATTATTATTATTATTATTATTATTATTATTATTATTAAATAAACTGTCCTAGTGATCAAGTTCTGCTTAACTCTCACCTCCAGAAAATTGACACGTGGTGCAGTAATTGGGACATGCAACTTAATGCCAGGAAAACAGTTTTTATGAAGATTACCAATAAAAAAACTGGTGCATTCCTTAGTGTACACTCTTCCATCGCATCTCCTCATCGATGGTATTGAATATAAATACCTTGGTGTTACCATAATAAACCGTTTAAGATGGAACAATCATATTGCCAGTGTTTATTCATCCTCCTACCGAAAACTTGGGCTTCTCCACCATGAACCTAAATATGCTCCTTCCAGGGTAAAACGCTGAGCCTACTATAGACTCATCAGACCGAAACTAGAGTATGCTTGTTCAGTTTGGGACCCCTACACTAAGCAGATTATTGAGGCACTGGAATCAATCCAGCGGAAAGCCGTATGCCTATTTTTTTTCTAAATACCGTACTACCGACTCTCACTCCGCTTGAATGAAAGAACATGCCATCCCACCACTTAAGAAATAAGGAAAATTCAAAGATTAAAATTTCTATTTTTACTAAAGAACATGAGTCCTCATCCGTATCTAACGCCCCTTACTACCTTCATACAAGGTATCATCATAATCAGTCTCTAACTCCATACAACGCCAAAATAAACGCCTTTAAGTATTCTGTCTATCCACGCACAATTGAGGTGCCTTCTAATGCGGTTATATTCATCGACTCTATAGACAAATTGATTGTTTCTTTTCTATAGTCATGTTTTGCATTTGTATAAATTTTCCCCTGTTACTGCTGTAAAATGCCCCATTGTAAATAAGTTATGTTTATTATTGGTGTCATTGCTGTGGATTCATATTGTGCAGTATTGTATTCTTAAGGCCCTCCTGCTTGGGCCCGCTAAAGGGCCTGCAGTATTTGGTAAATAAAATAAATATACATGTCCATGGCTAGGCGTCAAACGCACAGAAAGCACTAAACTGCGAAATAACGAGGTACACAAAGCAGAGCTGCTAGAGCTCCGCTAAACGTGTGCCTGTAGCCATACACCATGCTCTTCTCAAGTATGCTTCTGCGTGCATGTTACTAGAGCTTTACAACGATTCGAAGAGTATATCATACAGCTATTGATTACTTTGATCTGTTACTAGTAAAATATGGTGTGCAATATTAGCCACAACAGGGTCCTCATGAAATCCTTTCAGCTATCCATTGTTCTTTCACGAACAGCAATTGGAATTTTCGCAAGAAACATTCTCCCGTTTAAATGCAGCAACCTGCAAGACCTGGCCCTTCTGGCGAGCTAATCAAGAACCTTGTGGCGGACGTGAAACAGCTCTGTCATGCCGATGACTACGTGGACGACGAACGAGCGTTTGGGGACGTCCCGACAGCGAAGCGTCCCAAGCAGGTGACCTGGTTTACAGCCATGGAGTGTGACGGAGAAAGTGAGGACGAAGAAGACGTGGACAACGAGGTCGACGACGGCGATGACGATTCGGCTGACCTGGAGATTTTCAATGCTGAGGAGCATGACGACCGACTGTATCACAAGGAGGAGGAAAAATCAGACGACGCGACTGCAAGGAGGAGCGCCAGGCGAGCCCAGTCGGCCATCAGGCGCAAGGCCAATGACGCCGAGGATCTGAGCCTGGAAGATTACGTGCCCGACTACTACATTGACAGTCACAAAAAGAGGGACAGCTCCAGCCTTGCCATTACAGTGACTCACTCGGCACGCTCCGTCGACATCACCGAACTCTCTGGAGACATCGTCAAGCTCGTCTTCAAGGGAAAGAAATGTGAAAATGCGGAACATCCCGAGGTTCGCCAGCTTCACGGCCAAAGGCACACTCGAAGGCCTTCGTTCGGTACGTCGACCCAGGGACGGCGGCAGCGAACCTCAAGATCATCGAGAAGGCGGTCGGCAAGGGGGAGGTCGTGCGAGTCGAGCAGTGCACCACGCGCAAGCAGGCCACCATCGGGAACATGCTAAACCTTTGCCGGATTGCCATTAATGGCACCGTGGCCCGTCTGAAACAGCAGCTCCCTGGCTCTCGCGTGCACGTATCGCGTGCGTGCACTGGGCTCCTACTCTACAGAGGACCTCAAGCGAGCCCATCGAAGGTCCGGATGTCACACCATAGACAGTCATCCTATCCGACTGAGCCTTCTTCTTTGTTCTTTATTTTTTCGCGAGCAATTTATTTTCTATTAACAAGAAGCCGTACATAAAATCTAAACGGCGGTATGGATTTTTATTGAGGGTACATATATTAATGCAAATTAAATATTGTTATCTGCTACTTGGTCATGAGGCGACAGTTCCTTTCTTGCGTTACTGCTTATCTTTCTCAACGAAAGCAGTGACCGCAAGCTATTCGCTGTTTATCGTAGCTGCATTAACTCTGAGGTTTGTGAATAACTGAACAAGGGACTTATGCCTATATGTCAGTTTCCGAGTGTTATTGTGCAAGTGTATATGTGCGCGCGTCACATATACGTGAGAATGCTACTCGCACTATATTGCTGCCTTCTTTCATTATTTCTTTTATTGTTGATCTGCGTGCCAAGATGCAGCGCGCTTGACCAAACTATGTGAAAGCGTCAACCTAAGGACGCGCAAACTCCGGAAGTGATGAATGCCCAAAAGCGGCCGAGAAAGTGGAAACGCAGCAAAACTAAACTTGGCGATTACAGAAACAATTTCAGCTAACGACACATTTTGAGAAGTGCATGCAAGAAGAATAATTGAATGAATAAACGATGGTTCTTTGGTCATTGCTCGAATGAAGGAAAATTCTAGAGCTTTTATTAGGCACGTGCACTGTAACGTGCGCATTGGAAACTGCTCTTGAGCCCATCTAGCCCTCTGAGGCTGTTTAGTGAGTGAGCACTACTTAATTCAGTGCACTCGGAAAATAGTTGCTGCGACACGCATCAGGACGGGCCAGTATTTGGGCAGATGGTGTCGTTCACACACGAAATGCTCTAATTGTAGGTATACAACGGCTTATGAAATCTCATTGCTGGTTGAAGTAAGGAGATGTTTGGCGTTGTAATGGAATTTTCATTTGCGAACCTCAGTAATAGCAACATACCGTAAAGCATGGCTTAGTGGTAGAATACCCGGCTTCTAACGGGTAGGTCGTAAGTTCAAATGCTGCTCTAGTCCACTACATTTTCAGGCATGGAGTGGCGCCTGAAACCGTCAAAATACCCGTCGAGAACTAGTGGGACTCTACTAGTCTAGGTGCAACCAAATTAGGACGGCCCACTAAACTTCACCAAAAGTAACTCCCTCACCAGAACAGGAATTGGGTTCCCTTTTGTGGTATTCGGCCACCACTTCCTTCATGACTCCTACAATTAAGCCAATGGCGCTCAGTCACCAGCGGCTGCGGAGCACCTGACCAAGGCGGCGGTCAGAACTACTACGCGGCAGAGGGTGCTAAGAATTTCTGGGTCCGGACAGCCCACCAATGGGAACTGAAGCTGGCAACGTTCAACACGCGCACCCTATCGAATGAGGCTAACTTGGCACGGCTATTTGAAGATTTATCAGGTATTGCCTGGTAGATTATTGGCCTTAGTGAGGTGAGAAGAACTGGTGGGGCTTATACAGTGCTGACTAACGGCGACGTCCTCTGCTTTCTTTAGCATGTTGTTTTAGTTTTTGATGTTCAAATTACTAGGCTTTATCGCAGTTGCAGCTGTTTAATTTTTGTATTAATTTGGTGATGGTTTCTGCTCCTTATTGTTATTGTATCAACTGTTTTTTTTTCATTTTTGGTCTGTAATATGCCCCTCCCTTTAGTAATGTGCAAACCCTGAGGGTAAAATAAATAAATAAAAATTTAAAATAGAGAGATCTTCCAGATAGGAGAGAATTCAGAGTTAGATTTCTAGTCCATAAGGACCTAGCGGGCAACATTGAATTCTACAGCATTAATGAGAGGGTAGCAGTCGTCGTAATGAAGCTGAATAGGAGGTATAGAGTGAAGGTAATACAAGCCTACGCCCCAGCCTCCAGTCAGGATGATGAAGAAATATAACAGTTTTTTGAAGAGTTTGAATTAGCAATGAGAAAGGTGCAAACGGGGTATACTGTAGTCATGGGCGACATCAATGCAAAAGTGGGGAAAAAGCAAGCTGGTCATCAAGCAACTGTCAACTACGGCATCGATTGTAGGAACGCGAATAATGAATACCTTCCTCTGGAAGCGCAGCAACAGGAAGTGGACCTGGAAAAGCCCTAATAGAGAAACAAGGAATGAAATAGATTTCATACTCTCTGCCAATCCAAGCACAGTGCAGAATGTAGAAGTGTTAGGTAATGTAAAATGCAGTGACCATAGGATATTGAGGTCTTGGATTTCTCTCAATTTGAAGCGAGAAAGAGTGAAATTAGTCAAGAAGAAACAGGCCAATCTAGACAATGTAAGGGTAAAAGCAGATAAATTCAGGCTTGTGCTTGTAAACAAACACGCAGCTTTAGAACAGGAAGGTGAAGAAAACAGACGTAATGAATGAAACCGTAACAAGGCTGATCTCCGAAGCACCAATTGAAGTGGGAGGTAAGGCACCAAGGCAACCAGTAGGTAAGCTCTCCTAAGTAACAAAGGAGCTAATAAAGGAACGACAAAGCATGACAGTGTCAAACTCAAGATACCAGATAGAATTCGCTGAACTGTCAAAGCTGATCAAGAAAAGGTAGGGGATATCTGAAATTATAACGATAAAAAATTTACGAAGCAGTAAAATAAGGAATGGACGCAGCTATAAATGAGTGAACATAACTCTTGGCATAGGACAAGGCAAAATGTATGCATTGAAAGATAAGCAGGGTAATATCAGCAATTTCCATGACATAGTAAAAGCAGCGGAAGTCTATACTGACCTGTACAGGGCCCAGAGCAGCCAAGCTACTTTCATTCGAAGTAGTGATGAACATGATACAGAGGATCCTCATTTAACTAGCGATCACGTTAGAAGGGCCTTGAAAGACTTGGCCAGGGGTAAAGCTGCTGGAGAAGATGGAATAACAGTCGATTTAATCAAAGATGGAGGAGATTTAATCTCGACCACCAACTCTGGGGTACCCAGCAGGCCTACGAAGCGGCGAAGAGGCATGACCTCGACGTCCCATCGTCGGAGGCCTAGGCCCAGTCGACTAAACTGCTGCTTCTCAATAAAGTTCACTCTCTCTCTCTTCACAGTTAAAAGAACTAGTTTCTCCATTGAACTCTAGGTGGCGTTCAAGAAAGGGCCATTCGAAGAAAAAAAATATTTTGGCTAAAAAAAACGTGTCAGAACTCAGCTCACGGTGACTGTATAGACGGTAATGCGGTTTCTTGTTTTTTTCTTTTTAGCTGCACCATATTAAAAAATTGTCTGGGACAGATAGCACAATTATAAGCTTTGATCTAAATTACTCGATCAGGTGGCCATTACTTCTACTAGAAATGGAAATGATTCATTCAAGAATTAGCCTAATTAAGGTAATTAACTTTAATTATTTACTTTACGTCACATGTTTCAATCTGCGAATCACAGATACTGTTAGATAGCTACTTAGAACGAGTTCTCAGGATGGCACCGGTTTTGAGATCTTCATTTTGAAAACGTCGGATGCATTGGCGTTCCAGTGAAATTTTTTTACAAAACTGTATTTATGCATTGAAGCACAAATGTAACTGGAACACAAATGCATTTTGTAGGACTCTATCAAAATGAACATCTCGAAATCATGCGGTCCAGAGAATTCGTTCTAGTGGAATTCGTTCCAAGTAGGAAAACACTACCTGCAATTCGTAGATTAAAATATATGCCGTAAATTTATTACTTAAAAAAAGTGAATGAGCGTAATTGATGCTAACTTTTCAATTGAGCATTTTGATTTGTCGTTTAAGTAGCGGCCGCCTCATCTAGTAATTCAGATCAATGGTCTGAATTATGCTATCTGCCCCAGGCAGCATCTAAATATTCGGTGCAGCTAAAAAAAGCACTCTGTATTCGACGTACAGTGTATCCGGTATGAGCCCACTTGGCTATGACGCTCACGTGGCAAGGTTGGTCATGAGCATGATGGCGACTGTATGACGAGGACGCTGTGGCCAGCATGGAATGACGAAGCAGTAATCGCATAAATGGAACGATGAAAGCGGGACGACGGTGGTTTGAGGACAACGCGATGACAACATGTGCGCATTACGAAGGCTGTATCATGAAAATGGCGTGAGGAGGATGGCATGACGACATCCGGAAAACGAAACTACAATCACGATGAGGAACGACCGCCATTTAATGTAGAAGACGGTATGCAAACGAATCCATAACAACGAATGTGGGTCGGTGATGCAATGACTACGATGGCATGTCAGGCGGCCAAATTACGATTGAATGACAATAGCATGACTATGATAGAATGGCGAAGAAGGAACGACATCAATGGACTGACAAAGGCCGTATGACGATAATGGTATGATGACAATGGAATGGCGTTTATTAAACTATGAAGATGGTTAGATGACGTCATGCGGAAAGCTTTATTACGACGACTGTGCAAAGACAACGGCATGACGAGAGTTGGGGTCCCTTAACGTAAAACGGTCTTCTGAGGTCAAATTTACGCAATTGTCAACGCAAGCATGGAGCGGTGACCATCGGCGTTCTTTGAGCTGGCCTATTAAATGCTTACTTCTTTTATAGGAGTTCACATTTGCTTGCCTTCAAAGCAAATAGCATTACGTACCTCGACAAGTTTTTGCTAACTAATTGGCTGAGGAAAGCGAGGAGCAAGCAGAAGTGAAGAGGGTTTCGCTGGTGCCGAGCTAGCGAAGCGAAAGTAGATAACAGGTTGAGGTGGGTGATGCCGGCGTCTGCGATGAGCCTCCTTCCAGTTTCGTAGGTTATAATAATAATAATGTTTTATTTCCCATCAATACAGAAGTGATGATGGAGGGGGTGGGAATAAAAGCGACAATCCGCTTGACGGAGTTCCCACTCCCATTACAAGAGGCAGCAGCAGTGGGGCATACAGTGCAGAAACATTTGAGTGCACATACGTAATAATCTTGGTTCTGCAGTTGAACCAACAAAAAAGAAAAATAAAAAGGAAAGAAGAAAAGATGCATTTGCTGACGCTGGCATAAAAAAGATAGAAAAGAAAAAGTGCATATACGCATCTCCAGGCATACGTGAACGCCCATATATATTCACAAATTCGTGCATATAAATAAACGTATATGCATATATACATATATATGTAGACCCATATATACGCAAGCATACAAGCATACAAGCATACATACCATTTACATAGATATAAATACAGCCGTGGTAACAAAGAACATAACTTCGCTCACAAAAAGAAAAGAAAAGGAAAAGAAAAGAAGAAAATAGCCAGCAAAAAAAATCGCCTGTATTAGGAGAAATTGAGTAAATGAGAGTGGCTATGGTGCCGATTTCTTTTCTTATATACATAGATATAAATACAGCCGTGGTAACAAAGAACATAACTTCGCTCACAAAAAGAAAAGAAAAGGAAAAGAAAAGAAGAAAAATAACCAGCAAAAAAAAAAAAGAAATCGCCTGTATTAGGAGAAAGTGAGTAAGTGAGAGTGGTTATGGTTGCCGATTTCTTTTTACGAAAAATTTGCGTATGCCCAAATTATTGATATCCGGAAAACTAACTTGGGCGTCGATTAATTCATTTAATATGAGGGGTAACTGGTATTGCAGCATTTGCCGTCCGTAGTTAGTTCGTGTAGTCGGTAAGACCCAGTGAGCTTTGTGACGGTGTGGATACGGGGATTGGAATAAGCTTAGCGACGCAAGACTAGAAAAGCTGTACTGGTGGTTTTTCAACTCCGCTTTGTACCTACGCAGTAGCCTGTAGTGGTATAAACTAAATATATTAACAATATCAAATTTAACGAAGAGATCCTTTGTTGTGTATCCATAAGGTAGTCCATAGATTATCCTAAGTAACCGTTTTTGTATGATGGATATTTTCTGTAGGTTTGATTTTGTGGTCGTGGCCCACACAAGTGTACAGTAATTTAGATAGGAACAAAAAAGAGAGTTATACAAAATTAATTTTACTTTTTGAGGCAAAATGCTTCTATGGCGCAGCAGAAGGCCTACTACTCGGGATGTTTTTAAGAGGAGATGGTTAATGTGGTCGTCCCACTGCATGTTTTCTGAAAAGTATACGCCAAGTGATTTAAATGATGGTACGATCTCAATAACACTTGATTGATATACAAGATTCGCAAAGACCGTAATAGGTTTGTTTTTAGGATGAAAAATCATAGCTTTAGATTTCTATACATTGACAGAAAGCAGGTTAGTATCGGACCATTTTTCTAGATTTAGCAGTAAATTATTCGCTTGAGTTAATACGTTATTATAGTTCTCGCTGGAAATAAATATACTAGTGTCGTCTGCATATATTATAAATCGGGCGACTGTATCAATGGTTACGATGTCATTAATGTAGATATTAAAAAGTAGCGGCCCGAGGATACTGCCTTGAGGCACGCCGCAGACAACACGACGTAAAGATGACTTAAACTGATTAATTTGAACGTACTGCGTCCGTGTTGACAAGTAAGACCTAATGAGGAGCAAGGCTCGACCCCTTATCCCGTACAGTTCTAACTTTTGAAAGAGGATCTCGTGATTTAATCGATCAAACGCTTTTGTGTAATCTATAAAGATCCCTAAAACAATTTTTTTTTCTGCTCAAAACACTCTAATATATATTCTTTTTGATGAAGCAGAGCAAGTTCAGTCGAGCGATTTTTTCTAAAGCCATATTGGGAGTCGGTGATTATATCGTGGGTTTGACAAAATTTCTCTACGCGTCGAAGAATTACTTTTTCAAGACCCTTGGAAAAAACGGGAAGTATACTAATAGGCCGATAATTTGAGAAATCATTTATGTCGCCTTTTTTGTGCAGAACGGTTACCCTGGCAATTTGCATGCCTGAAGGAAATTGCCCAGATTGTAAACATAGATTATATAAATATGCAAGTTGATCAGATATAGGATCAATTACGTATTTGACAGGATGTATTTGGATGTCATTAGCATCGCAGGATGCGCTGTTGTTCATTTCAGAGAATATGGCTATTACTTCGTTTCCATCGACTGGTGCCAGAAATATGGTAGGTGAATGCCTCTTAATGGCTGGTGTAGGCATATCTACTCGACTATTGGACTGTTCAGTGAAGTACCCGTTGAATGCATCAGCGAGAGATTTGCCCACGTATTCGTGGCCATTCTGAGTAACCCTCTCCACTGGTCTACGGCCGTTGTTTAAAGGATCTAGTGACAAAAGTTTTCTCCAAAGTCTATCAGAACGGTTTACTGCACATTCAAAGTATTTTTCGTAGTAAATTCGTCTTGCATTTTGAATGTCGTTATTTAAAATATTTCTAAACTTCTTGAAGTCATTCAGGGTGGCTATGCTTTTGCTAGTGATAAACAATTTATACAATTTATTTTTTTCTTTAATGCGAGCATGTATTTCACGGGTTATCCAGGGTTTTCTTATTCTTTTATGGATTCTTTTTTTCTTTAAAAGGAAAGTGTTTTTCGTATATTATACAAAATGTATCTAAGAACAGTTGATACGCGGTGTTCGCATCACTTTCTTTATGTATACGACTCCAATCTGTATTTGATATGACAACGCGGAATCTGTCCAGTGCACCGGTGGTTACGGGCTGATAAAGTTCCTTAGTTCGAGATACTTGTTTGGGGACTGCTTTCTGGCAGAAAAGGCATATGCCCAAGTGATCACTTAAATCACAGCACGTAACTGCTGAATGTCCGTTTGACTCGTCAATGTTAGTGATAAATAGGTCCAAGAGTGTTTCAGAGGTCGGTGTGATACGGGTAGGTGTTTTAGTTGTAATAGTCAATCCGTATGAGCGTAGAAGCACATCGAAACTAACACTGTTAGAAGACGAGGTGAGCATATCAATATTAAAGTCTCCACTGATTATAGCATCATACTTATGCATAACAAGAAATGTGAGGTACGATTTGAAAAATTCAAGGAAGGCACATATGTCACCACTTGGCGGTCTATAAAACGTTGATAGTATTGTATTGTTCCCTGCAATTATTGACACAACTTCCACATCAGTAGAGCAGAGGCAGAATTCTTGTATAGCTTCAGACTCAATTCTTTCATTAATTAGAATACACACGCCCCCACCTCGACGGCCAACGCGGCTGACAGCAAATGTTTTGTAATGGGGTACCTGAAAGCTATCGTCACCATCAAGCCATGTTTCCGATATCATTACAGCATCAAATGTAAATCCGAAGCTATCAAGGAGTATCTGAAAGTCATTTCTTTTGTTGCCTATCGAGCGAACATTTAGATGAAAGCACTTTATTACGTTGTGTTTAAACCACTTTTGAGCAACACTGTGTTGTATGTCATGAGGAAGCAGGGATTGGTCAGAAGAATCGAAATTTGCAGCAGTCGTAAGTGGATAGGTTGAGGCAATGTTATTACCAGTACTCATTACTAAAATTTACAAAAAGACTGTGAGATGCACGTGGTAATGTTTCATCTATATTGTTGCTGGAGTAAAACTGTTTTACGCCCTTCACGTGCCCTTTCTTTTTGTGGAAGTCAGCAACAAGTTTCTCACACAACCAACTTTTAGGTAACCAAGTGCAAACTAGGGCCACGGAAGCAAAAGTGAATACTAACGCCATAAACTCTGCCGTTTTATAATACAAAATGAAGAAATGCACGAAAAAAGTTTTTTGCATCGAGTGATCAAAATTACTCTTTAGCCTATTACGGCTGATATTACAAAAATAAATAAGCAAGAAAAAGGTGGACAGCAGTATGACTAAATTTAATGCTCGACATAATTTTTCGGATATGATCCCTGCTTCAAGTTTACAGTAAGAAAAATGTCTACTTCGTTGTTTCTTTCTGAAACTGCGCAAAGGATTTAGCTTATCCGGAATACTAGATTCATTGCATAGCATTCGTGACGAGCTAACCATTTTCGCTACGTCTTCGCCGCTGAGAATCCTTATCCTGGGTGCGCCATCAGCTTGTCGTGCAAAGATCTTGCCATCACGCACCCAGACATACTTCCAGCCTACTTCGTGTTTGCGCGCTGTAGCTCGGCCGAGTAGACGCTTCAGTTCAGGGCACAGATGCTCGTTCACGAACACTGCTGCTCGAGAATCAATGCCGACATCAGAACACTTCAGGCTTATCCTGGGCGCGTTCTTCAGAAAGCTATCTCGCTTTTGCCTCTCTGCAAATTGTACTACCACGTTCTTCTTAGTTTCGTTCTTAGCAGTTGGAACCCAGTGCACACGCTCAATATCGGCTGCGATAAGCGGAACGCTTAAACATTCACCAATCTTGGTGACCAGTTCAGTTAGGTTCACAGAAGCACTGCAGGGTATACCTTTAATCTCAATGTTTGCCTTCCGAGAATACTGCTCCGCTTGAATAATTCTGCATTCATGGTCTTTTACCTGATGTGCGAGACCAGAGCACAATACCTGTAACTGAGCATTCGACTCTCTAAGTTCTTTGTTTTCCGCCTTAATTTCCTCGTATTCTTTGTTCGTCTCAGTCAAGAAAGTTTTGATATCTCTTAGTTCTTTGCAGAAATCTCGCTCAATACTTTCTTTGAAGTCTTTGAACTCTGCCCGCATATCACGTTTTAATTCTTCAAACAGTGCTCTGATCTCTTTTGACATCTTAAGGATAGCAACAGCTAGTAAACAAGAAATGAATTGCACTATTACAGTGACAACAGCACCTACAACCACAACCAGACAGTAAATAAGAACAGCGGAGGCACAGACACTACGAATTACACTTGTGGCAGCAGCAGCAGTGGCGGTATACACGCATGTATTAGCAAAATATGTGGGAACGTATAACCAACCTGCAAGTATCACCAGAACGCCGTTACTCTGTGACCTCTTGCCACCGCTGCCGCTGCCAAAGTGAGCGAAGTATGGCTGTTTTGACGCCCACAAGATGCAGGCGATAACGTCCAGAAGATTGTGTCCAGCGATCACAGATGGCGGTGGCGGACAATCACAGGTAGGCAAGCCGCAGGGACGAACAAGGCGCGCCGTCAACTCAGGAGCAGTTGGTGCTAAATTCGAGGCGCACAGTTCAGGCAACGCGATGGGCCCCGCAACCTGCAAGTATCACCAGAACGCCGTTACTCCGTCACCTCTTTCCACCGCTGCCGCTGCCAAAGTCAGTGGTGCAGTGGTAAGGTTAAAATTGCCGCTAAAATCGGTACCCCGCCAATAATAGTTCCCAAAATGGTGTCGTGTACGCGCTGAAAAGCCTCGAGAATGTTATACTGCCACGTAAGATTTTGTATGATGTACGCAAAACACTGCACTTGCAATGTGAGCAGTGAAACTAGCGTTACAAATGAAAAAAGAAAAGCTTTATTTCTATTTGTTAGGACGACCAGAAATATAATAAGTACCATGGGCACCGAGTAACGTGTGAACTAGTGTATAACTAAAAAAAAGAGAAATTAATTATCGTTGGGTATAAGCTCAATGCTGGTGTGTTGGCATGGTCATTATGGATGCGAACAAAGTCTCTAGATTGAAGAAATGTGAACTCCTATAGGAAGATGATTTGTAGTTTGCACGCTGCTGAATGAACAGCGCGTGCCTTTGAAGATACACTTTAATCCTAAGCGCCGTCATTGGACAGTTCAGCGGGAATTATGTATTTACCAAATGTCACGACCAGTACGAGGCAAACCTGAGTGCGACCAAATTGTAGAGCAATCAAGTGAAGCCTTGGCGGCATTCTCATGAATAGTGATGTGCAAACATCTATAGCACAATATGGATGTTTTGGTCCAATGCGCTAAGCCTACTTTGTTTCCCGATGTGGGGCTTTCGTTGGGCGATGGGTCTTGGAATCCCTTCCTCACTGTGTGCTTCCGGGAAAGGAATTAAGGTTGTGGTTGAACAGACATGGAAAGAAAAGCTCCGGGTCACAGCAATGGGAGCACTGCGCGTAATGCTTCCGGTACTGGTTTACTTGTAACGAAGAGTGATTCTCTAGGCTATAATAAACAAGAGTATCTCTCGTATTGTAATGCGTAGGCATAGTTGCTTGCTGTAGCGTTTGAAGTGTCTTGTTTAGTTCCGTGTGTTTGTATTGTCTTACGAGAGTAAAACAGTTTGCCCAAGCACCTCACAATGAGAAACAGTTTGTTCCTTTGGTTGGGCTTTTCTTTCCATGGGTGGCCTGCAGCTTTCGAGGCTCAAGTCGCGCACTCTGGCTGGTCGCCTGCCATTACAGTGCACCTGATATCAATGTTTCCATCAGTATCTGTTTTATCTCCACAGACAATGGCAGGCGGCTTGTCTTAGGTTTCATGAGTTAGAACTAGATAATGCTCCTAAATATTCCTTTGATGATGACCACTGCTGCAGCTGTGACTAGTGCAATGCTTGACGAAGCTTTGTATCATGCTGCTCGTCATAATTAATGTAGGGAAAAGTAATAACAACTACATTGCAGCACACCGCAATGTATTTGGGATTCCTTTTCCCTACCTCAGCAGTCCACTATCCCCCGTATTCTTCAATCGTTCCTCATCTTAACACTCAATCGCGATTGAAGAAAGTGGTTGGCAGCGCCACCTTTCGAGACACGTGATCACATCGCTTCATTTACACTTCACGGCCATTGAAGTGAAGCACAGTGTCCATTTGAGTCGAGGTAAGGCACTGTGCTCACATGCCTGGAGTGCAAGAAGTTCGAGTCGTGGTTTGTTTGAGAATACTAGACTTAGGCAACGCATTCCACTGTTGACTGCAAGGCCAGGCTCTCGTCCTGTTTGCTTCAACCATTATGCGCCGAAAACACGTATTCGTCCTCACCCTTTAGATCTGTTTTTACGTGCACGATGCGGGAGTATTGACTCGGCAGCGCATATAACGTGCCTGCTTAAATGTTGTGTCTACTGAAAATTGCCAGACCACGAAGAAACCCTTTTCGCTCTGTCTTCGCATCAGATGAAAGAGTTCTCCTAATTGTGTAGAAAAGTTTCCCCGCCTTTACGAAGCTTTGAAGCAATAAAAATATTATTTTAAAGACCCCAGTAGAGGAGCAAACAAAATGCTGCCATGAGCAGTAACTACAATTTCGTCACAAAGCTTTAAGGCTGCGCTAAACCTTCTCAATTATCGAAGCAAGCACGCATTCTCGGTTACGCAAAATTTAGGCTCAGAAGTGTAATTTCACGATTTGTATATCGGTAATGAAGGGCTGTGCTGAAGTTCTGTTCAGTTTTCTTTTGTTAATTGCTCCCTTGTCAAGCTCTGCGTGAGAGAAATGCCTTTGTTTAAGCAATGTTCTCAATGGACGTTCTGCTTTTGTGTAGACAACTATAAAGTCCTTTCCATATAAATATAAAACTACATTGATAAAACACCCGTGCATGTTCTCATAGTCTTTATAATCACTGCATTATTTTTTAATTATCAGGTGATTACGCAAGTCGCACCATTGACAGTAAACGCAGAAAGTTGAAGCTCATGCAAAGATTCACGTCTAAAAGCACTACATGTTTCTTTTTTTTTCACCCATACGTTTAGTACCTCAAAGCCCGACCCACATGGGGCGATTTTCTTGAGAAAAACTGGCGAACAGCTTCGCGCGGCGTCCAACCGGCGGCTGTTAGCCTGGCGGCCGGCGGCGGTTGGCCGTTGGTCAAGGCGGGCTAGATATGTTCGCAGGCGGTCAGCCGCTCGCCGGAAGCGGCGAATGAAGGCTGTCAGCGCGGACCAATCAGGGCGTGGTCGTGTCCGACTTCATGCTGCCGCATTTGACTCGGCTAGCGAGCCAAAAAGGCCAGAGCGGACCTGGTGACATAAGCTAGCTGCGCGCATGTCGTACAATGATCGACTGATCACAGCTGTCCAGGCGCGACCAATATCGTTCAGTTGCAGAATAATGATTCAGTTGCAGATACAAAACAACTTTTTCGCTGTATTTTACTGGAAATAGAATCACGCTGTTTCTAGCAACATGGAAACAGTGGCGGCGGCGTCCGCCTGTTTTTCGCCACATGTGGGTGCGCTGGTGCGGGCCGCACGAAGTTCGCCGTGAAAGTTCGCTCCATGTGAGCCGGGCTTAAGACGTCTGTTGGAGCAGGAATACTACGAAAACGCACAGACGCATGTAAGCAAGGACGTAACGCTTTTCGTACGCATCTATTTCTGTGCACTTTCCCGTGATTGCGCACTTTGTCTAACCTAGGAGTGCTATTGATTAGATGTGTTCACAGGCCAATTATTTTCTTGCTTTTGCGCAGTTAGTTGCTGAGCACCACGTGCTTGACACCGGTGACTGGCATTCTAGATTGTTGTTCTTATCCTGCAGTAGGCATTAGCTATTTCGTTGCTCAAGGTTTCACTGGTGGTGTCGATTCTAAAGTTGAAAGGTTGAAAGCCCTTTACCATTGAGGATGTGATTGAGAAACTTCACACGGCGCAGAAAAGCGTGGCAGTTCCAACTAGTATAAAGTTTTGCAATAACGAAATAATATTTTAAATCACTCTCCGAACAGCAAACTAGAAGTTGGTGGAACCGATCTAATTTCTTTATGGAAGATTCATATTTTAACAAATCCAGTTATTTGATTATTTCCCTTCGAAATCCCGGAAATCTATTATCACTACATCCGGTGGTGGATTACTGACGTGTTTTGTGAGATTAGCAATTATTTAACTCTGGGAATGACATATATATATGAGAGGCTGCCGTTAACTCCTCTACCCACATTACTGATAAATTTTGTAGAGCTGAATTGAATTCTGAGGTGTTACGTGCCAAAAACACGATATGATTATGAGGCACGGTGTAGTGTGAGAGTACGGATTATTATTTTACCACCAGAGGATCTCTAACGGGCTCTCAATGTATTTCTTTTGCATTTCACCCTCCTCAAGATGCGGCCGCCGCGGCCTTGATTGGATCCCGCGACCACGTGATCAAGTCGATAGAGTTCTCAATTTTCACAAAGTTGTCAATTTTTAGAACTCTTTCTGAAATGAAGTAAGTGACTCTGGTATTCATTCACTGCTTGTAGTCTGTTGTACGCTCGAAGTAAAACGTGATAAAAGTCTCCTTTACAGCTTAAAATATAATGCCTATTCGTAAGAACGAGAACGTCATCAACGCATATTTTCAAGATGTACGCGACTATAGGGATACAAAGTGGGCGGCCAATGCCGTAGTTTGATTGGAGGGGCGTGTCACGCTGCTCGTTTCAGGGGTTTTACGTGCCAAAACCAGTTCTGATTATGAGGCACGCCGAAGTGGAGGGCCCTGGATTTTGACCACCTGGGGTTCTTTAATGTGCACCACAACGCAAGCACACATGCGTTTTTGCATTGCGCCTCTGTCGAAAGGCGGCCACCGCGGCCGGGATTTGATCGCACGACCTCGTGCTCAGCAGCGCAACCACGCTTCGGCTATGCAATGTTGGTTTGGCCTTGGTCAACCTGCCGGGAATTGTCTCTTCCTCAGCTCTTGTCTTTTTCAGTTAAGGTAAACAAGACATTAGGCTCGAGCATAAATCTCCCCTGCAAACACTAAGCACGCGGTTAGTCAATTTTTTTGGCTATGAGAGGTTCCGGTGTTGTAAAGCCACATAACACTCGTATTTTTGAGGCTGCTCATTTTCTCTACGTTTGTTGAACTAAACGGGAAGAAGTTTTCGGCGTAACTCTTAACGCCGGAACAGCCTCTGTAACACTTACTTTTAATCATTTATAAGAAAATATGAATTTTTATTCATCTATATTCATGCATGTATGCTGGCTGTGTGTTTGGGTAGCTTCATTAGCTTAGTGATATTGGTAGCCAGAAAGTCCATCTCTCCTTGAAAAACAAGGCAATGGCAGATGGGGTATAACGCCGTCTCTTTAGCTCCGTCCTTCGTGAGGTGTTCTAAGGCATTCTAGCCTAAAAACACACGCCATAAAATAAAATTCGTTTGGAATGAGGGAAGAAAGTATCATATGGCTGATACAGTCATTCGTGATCAATCACATCACATACATAGCAGCCTTCCACAATTGGTTTGCAGCTGAAAAGACCAAAATTAACAACCTCATAAAAATTCAGAGCCCTTCCCCTGTCGAGAAAATGAGGGTAAGCGAAGCTTGTGGCGAGACGACACTATCGCAGGCGTTCCGCTTTGTTTGCCATAAACCCCAGGTAGGTGGCTCTTCGTTGACGTTTGGGCTCAGCATCGCACTCCCACAACTCGGGGTCCGTGGCTCTTCGCGGACGTTTCGCCTGGGCTTCGGAAGCCCTCACGCTAGTATCGGACGACAAGCTTCGCTCACCCCCATTTTCTCGACAGGAGAAGGGCTGGTGATTGTGTCTCTTTGCGTCCCACGTATGACAAGGTTAATTCAAGTGCGCGTTACAGGTCTTCGAGCCCACAGGGATATGTGCCATTAAGCTTGGCCCCTTTCTGCACAATCACCAGGATTGGCCCACTTTTCAGCGTGACACCACCACCGCCCAAAACTTGTGTGTCTATAAAGCTTGGCTTAAAAAGGCATACAAACTAGAACTACTGATTCCCACCAGTACGAGCGCGGATCTCTTCCTAAGGTTAGCACTCCACAACGCACTGGACGAACTCATAGAAGCACAACAAACATCTCAGGCAGAACGCCTTACCAAAACCAAAACAGGACGGAATATTTATTTATTTATTTATTTATTTATTATTATTTATTTATTGATACCTCAAATGCCCCTGGTATGGGGTATTACATGAGGGGTGGGTTACAATTGTACGAGTTCTACGATGATTGACTTGAAGTGGCACGGGTCGGAGTGGTGCGCAGCGTCGGTGGGCAGATGATTCCAGTCATTCGCTGTTCGAATGAAAAATGAGTTGAGGTGCGCAGTAGTGCGCGCAGGTGGTGGGTATACAGCTTTGGAGTGACTGTTGCGGAGCGAAAGGCGATGAGCAGGTACGATAATCGAGTGAGCAAGAGACGAGTGATAAAACTTGTGGTAGAGGGACAGGCGCGCTATTTTTCTGCGTGACACAAGACTGGGAAGATTAGCCGTATGTTTTAGATGAGTGGCGCTAGAATAGTATGAATAATCTGAGAAGACAAATCTAATAGCACGGTTTTGAATAGACTCAAGAGAATTCTGTAGGTTAATCTGGTACGGGTCCCAAACTGCGCATGCGTATTCCAGCTTGGGACGAATGAACGTTTGGTACGTTAGCAATTTTACGTGAGGAGGGGTGAACTTAAGGTTACGCCGGACATAGCCAAGGACACGGTTAGCTTCATTTGTTATGCTTCCTATATGATGTGACCAGCTGAGGTCATTAGTCACTGTGATACCAAGGTACTTATACGATGAAGCTAAAGATAATTCGGAGCCAAAAATGACGTACCTATGTGCTTGGTAGGAAGCTCTGCGGTGGAATGAGATCTGCGAAGTCTTCTTGATATTTAAACACATTAGCCAAGTTCGACACCAGTTTTCAACAGTTAGTAAATCGTTTTGAAGGGAAGTGTTATCATGGAAGCTATGGATAGGGCGGTAAAGGACACAATCGTCTGCGAAAAGTCGAATACAGGAGGAGATGTTTGTCGGTAGGTCATTGATGAAGATTAAAAAAAGTAATGGTCCGAGGACAGTGCCTTGAGGAACTCCGGATATAACAGGCGCTAATGAGGAAGTATGCCCATTAATACAAACAAACTGTTGCCTGTTTTGTAGGAAGTCACACAGCCAGTCGAAGACAAAAGGGTTAAGATTTAGGTGTGAGAGCTTAAGGAATAGTCGTTTGTGTGGTACCTTGTCAAAGGCTTTCTCGAAGTCGAGGAACAGGGCGTCTATGGGAATATTGCGATCAATGCTTGAGCTGATGTCATGAGTAAATAATGCAAGCTGGGTCTCACAAGATAAACCTTTTTGAAAACCATGTTGCTGTGGGTGAAAGAAGTCAACAGAGATTAGAAACTTGGTTACATGCGAATAAATGACGTGCTCCATTAATTTTGAAGCCACACACGTTAATGAAATCGGTCGATAGCTATTATGTGATGACGAAGTACCTTTCTTTGGGACTGGGATGATCTTGCCCACCTTCCAGTCATGTGGCACCACTCCTAATGACAGGGACTGTTGGAAAATGTGAGACAGGATGACACTTGAACTATGCTTGGTATTTTTTAACACCTTGGAGTTAATTCCGTCGATGCCTGCAGAAGATGACAATTTAAGATTGTCAATTAGTTTGCTGATGCCATGAGGGCTGACTTGTATATCGGGCATAGTAGGGTAACTAAATTCAGGAAAATTGGGCAGTTCATCATTCGGTTCGAGAGTGAATACAGAAGAAAAAGTTTCATTAAGTACATCAGGAACTAATGCTTCAGGAAGAGGGTTGTTGTGATCGTCGCATAAAGAAACAGTTTTAAGGTGGGCTGGTTTAATTGTTTTCCAGAATTGCTTTGGGTTATTACGCAACATTGTAGGCAATGTAGTAGAAAGGAAACGTTGCTTAGCTTCTGCTGCAAAGCGCTGAAATGTTTTTTCAACCACGTGGTATCTTGCCCAAGCGCATGCGTTGTTAGTATTTTTGGCGGCTCGAAAATGTCTCTTCTTTTTGTTATTCAGACGTTTTAAGTTGTTATTGAACCAAGGGGACGATACGCGCTCTGTAACGTAAATGGTTGGTATATATCGATTAATTAGGTCACGCATTTTGTTTTTAAACAACAGCCAGTTTGTCTCAACTGATCTATCCAGAAAATCAGCTAGGAACCAAGTGCAGAACTCAGTTAGGTCTCTATTCATGCTGCCATAATCTCCTTTATCGTACAGTGTTAATAATTTCTTTTCTTTTTTAGGGAGTAATAGTTTGCAATGAATGGAACCATGAACTATTACGTGGTCACTCAGCCCAGGTAAAATTGTTAGTGACGAGACATTATCAGGGTGTGACGTCAACAAAAGATCTAGTATGTGTGCGCTTTTATCAGTAAGTCTCGTTGGTTCCAAGATTAGCTGTGTAAGACCAAATGTGAGGCACATGTTCAAAAATTCACATTCTTCGTTATTCTTTGATAAAGATGATAACATATCAAGCCAGTTTATGGAGGGAAAGTTGAAGTCGCCGTATAAAATGATGGAAGCGTTACGGTGTGTGGACGTTATAGAGCAAAGTAATTCGTGTAGCGAAACAATGAAGGAAGGTTCAGCGTCAGGAGGGCGATAGCATACACCTAATATAACAGGTGGATATGAAATTTTACAAACCAGGAATAAGGCTTCGATTGGCGTAGCAATGTTGATTAATGAGCAGTTAAGACTACGGTGGGTAGCCAGCATAACACCACCGCCCCGCCTACCGTCTCGGTCGCGACGAAAAATATCAAAATCGGGGAAAGTGCATAACAGTTCAGAGTCATCAACAGATGAATTCAGCCATGTTTCGGTAAGAGCAATTATTTTAGATTCAGTGGTTTCGACAAGGTATTGAAGTGAATCACGTTTTGGAAGAATGCTTCTAATGTTTGTGTAAAGAAATGGGAAAGGGTCACACGTATTTCCGGAGGCATTGCGAGGTAGCTATGTTTTATATGGGATGACCCTGTTGTTGGAGTGATCAAATACATAGCTCCTATTATCTATAATCAGCTTGTCGTGACGAAGCTTAAAAGCTTTCCCTTGGGATTTGCCATACTCAACGAGGCTTTTGCGGGCATCACGGGTGTTGCGGGAGTAGTCTTCGGATATTCTGAAGCCTGATCCTCTTAGTTTTTTTGCATTCGAAAGAATACGTTGTTTTGCTTTGAAGTTGGCGAGCATCACAATGATAGGTCTGTTTTACTTTGTTCGAATTTTCCGAGCCGGTGGGCGCGCTCTATGTCACTTGACTGGATGTCAAGATTAAGGTTAGAGCTGCAGTGCTGTATAATTAGGCTTTCAGATTGATCCCACGTTTCACGTCCTGCATCTGGCAACCCAAAAAACACTAGGTTGTTACGACGCGACCTATTTTCAGCGTCGTCTATTCGTGCTGCCAGATTTGCAATATCAGCGGCGTTACGCATTGTAAGGTCGTGGGTGTTATCTAATTTTGTTTTCATCGCAGCAATGCACGAACAGTCCTCCTCAATCTTGTCCAGTCTTTTTCTTATATTTTCAAACACCTTGTCATTTTGCGATAACTTAGTGCGAATCGATTTCATTTCATTTAGCAAGGAGGTCTGTCCTGAGCGAATTTCGTCAAGAGCAGACATAATATCCCCCGACGTTTGCGTAGTAGCGGAACGAAGGCTAGGACCGGGATTTTCTTCGATGTCGCCGGCGAGTAGTAGTAGTTTTACCAAAATGCACGTACATTGTTTCACAGTGAGCAAGAAGCTGCGTGGGCCCGGCAGCACAACGAGGGCAGCGTAACTGGTGCGCTTAGCAAACAAAGAGCATTTGTTATTTACCTGCAAGAAAAGCAGATGCGCAAGTTACAAATATAGTCACAAATATACTACGCAAGTTAGGAATGAATTGCCACAATCAACCCGGGGAAAAGAGGACGATAACGATAGAAATGTGTGACAAACTCCTAGTACCAATTGTACCAAAGAACATGCATCCAGTTTGCAACAAGGGCAGATGCACGAGTAGAGCAGATAAAATGATCCAAAGCTAAGGTTCAAACTACAGAGCAACCTTCGCAGACGCGGCCGATTACCCAGACAGAAATAGCTACGTGACAGTAGTCGCAGATCATACCTAAAAACCACTTATAAGTGTTTTAGATAAAACCAAACATTCCGAAACAGCAGAGGAGGTAGCATTTGCACTAGCATTGGTCTCCACGAATGCTCAATACAACATTAGCGATTTTCAGGCAGCCATTAGAAACTATGCTAAAGGTAGGATCTCTCCTGAGGCGTGTCACATCATCAGAGGCAACCAAGCAATATTCTCCAAAGCAGAGAAGAACGGCAGGCAATTGCTCTGGTTCCCAACGCGCACGACTTCAGGCATTTCCGCAATCGACCCCCACGAGTTAGCACACCGCGAAGCTCGAGGACTTACTCGCCGAACAGAGCAAGGAGTGACTTCCATCGGTCAGGTGAATGTGGAGGAGATCTGGAGAGAAAAAGACAGATTAACAAAATTTATCGATATTATCAAATTCTGTCAAAATCGGAGGCGAATATGATCGCTGCCTCACACTAAACTGAACACAGCTTTGTCCTTTGCTTGGAGGCGATTTCAAACAGAAACCTATATGAGCCCCGTGCAAATAAACACTTCTTACCCCGAGTTATAGGTGAGCGTTACATGTAAGCTTTTCAAGTCTGCTAGAGCCACCCTTAAACAAATGTTGTGGGGATGTAAAATATATCAAGAGAAAATGGAAGTGTCGCCGGAAAATCTACGGGCGGGGTGGTCGGTCACGTACCTCAGCTCAGAATGCAGCGAGCCATGGAAACCGTGCGGGAGCCACAGCTCCCAGTGGCCAACTAGGAGGTTCCAGGCCCTGGCCTCCCGATCTCCGGAATCCAAATAAAGTTCTCACTCACCCACTTGCAATGATGAGACCGGCTTGCGAACATATTACATCCATCTCTTTTTCATAGAAAATGGGGTTCCTACCGATGCACTGACAATAATAAAAGTTCGACATATGTTAGGTACACTCGTGTAAAACAAAGAGGAAGCCTGTTGCACATTTGGTGATACATGAAGTTATACAATCGCGGTTGTACTTGGCTGTACGACATATTGTAGCGTTAGCTACACTGGCCTAGCCAAGCCCGTTTCGCGCGGCACATCAAGAGCCGTGCTGCGCATGCGCAAGGATCAGTGATGTCACACGGCTTGCTCACCGGAGCCACCGGAGCCGGCACCTCTCGCGCACTCCGCCGCCGCCGCGCGCGACTCACCGCCGCCGGTCTGCGCATTCCAGAGGAGTGACGTCGTAGCCGTGGTAGACGCACTGGCGCCGGCGCGCGCTCGCTGTGCAGTCGCTGTCTGACACTGCGCTGGAGCCGCTGCGCTTCTGACTGGCGTTTGCCAGTGTGGTATAGCCATGGAGAAGGAGAGCGCAAATGCTGCTCAACAGCGCAGAAGAACGGAGAAGCTTGACTCATCGGACACCGAAGTAGTTGCCTGGCAATTAGCGGTTGAGCGTAGGAGGAATGAATACATGTGCCACATAATACGTATACCGCGTGTGTGTCATTGGAGCAGCAGTAAGCATGACAATCAAGCTAATCCTTGACAATCTAGACAACCAGGAAAGCTAATAATAATCAGCTGAACCTTTGCTAACGCTACGTATATCCTGGCATAGCCGAGCTAAGCCACTGCAACTTTTTGGTAATGTTTTAAGTTACGCAACTGGGGCTAGACAGCAAGACATAACGAGCCGCAATGGGAAGTACAAGAGTGGCACTAAGATGACCTCTTGACTGAGATACAGTGGCGCACGCTTTTTTCCGCAGTGACGTACTCACGCAGCGGCCGTCATCGCGAGCCGGAAGAGCGTGCACGCTCCTCCATCACTCGCCACCGTGACGAGCTGAAATTGAAGATAAAGAAGAAAGAGAAGAAGGAAGAGGAAGAAGGCTGACGTAGCATCCCTGAATGGACCAATAATACCGGTCCTTCCAGTGGTGGCACAAATAACCGCAATCACATATCGGAGTTTTTCAATTCGTAGAGATATAATTGAAACAATAACAACATGGACTGAATTTCAGCACCCAAAATTTCCGTGGAAAATACATTGGTGTCCATTAAGACAATCGGAAGTAATAATCACAAAATTACGCTGCCGTGTCCCACCATTAAACCTATACTTACGCAGGACTGGTCTGGCGATATCGCCGCTGTGTCCATTCTGTCTAGAAATAGAAACCGTAGAACACTACGTTTTAATATGTCGTCGGTATAAATTACAAAGAAAAAGAATTCTTGAAATTCCGCTCGCTAAATTACGGGTACATTTAACATCAGAAATAGTACTATCTTTCAGTGCCTCGGTATTCGGCTTCAGCCACAGGGACGTGTTTGATCGCGTTTGTGGTTTCATTCAATCAACAAAACGAATAAAATTTTAAATCCATACTTTTACAATTAGAGATATAGCATGACATTTATATTATAAAAAGTGCAGTATAGGAAAATGATTCTGCCTGTTCTGATTACTAAATTGCACAGTAACAGTAGTTTCAAAAACCGTAACTAAAAGTTCAGGTGCCCAATTCTTGGCCAATCCCGCGGAGTGGGTACGAGCCATGTGCTGAGGATATCATCATCATCATCATCAACATCAACATCATCATCATCATCATCATCAAGTTAAACCTAATGAAAAGCCAAGTTAAAGCGAGGGAAGGGTCGCCAGCTATGCTGTTTGCTAATACGCAGCTACACTCGTGTGAAGCCGCCCTAATTTTTTCTTGTTTCTTTCATATTTCTGTTCTGAATTTTGTACCCCGCATTCCTCAATTCAGCGGATTGTTTTTTCGCCTCCCTTATTTCCCTTTCATAGTTTATACCAAGTTACTAAGACTTCGCAATTGATAACTGTATTTACCTTTCTGTCGTCCTTTCTATTGCTTTTTTTTTCTTATGGCACGCGTTGGTTTTCTGTTTCTTCTAGGCGCCCGTATTCTTAGCCTCTACCCTGCAGTGGTTACGTGCCTCCGTTGTTTTATTCCTATCCCATTTCGGTCATCATCATCGTCACCATCACGTTGTCTCGAGCGATCTCGTGCACGCGGTTCCAACCATTCGCTGTCTCAGTTCGAACGCCCTTGGTTAGGCCTTCTCAGCTGACCTCGCATTTCCTTCCGTGCAGTTTTTTCCTCCGCTGGCACCCGTTCATCGTACTTGGCCACCACGTTTCCATGGAAGTATTCTCCGGCAAAACATCGAGAAGCAGCACTAAGCAACACCATAAGGTGAGACACGCATGATTAGGTGGATGCCGCTTTAGCGGCCGCAGGCCAACGATTGACACGTTGTAACTGCGAATTTGTTCAAGAACTGCGCGCACAATAGCCACCGCGGAAATGTGCCGGCAGGCGAGTCACGAGGTCGCGGGAAGCCATTGAGAAAAACTGCCAGCAATTTTTCGCCCGGGCTGCTCTATAGCGGGTGCCGACAAGATAGGCACTGCGTTATAGTTTATTAGTGCTAACTTTGCGAGGTGATTATTGTACAGATTGTGTGCAGTGTATTTGTCGAACCATGAACGTGATATTCGACTATCTTGCTTGTAGCATGCTGTTTATTTGGTAGGCCTTATGGACCATGTAATAACTGCTCCCGCTGTCCGTGCCACGCGTTGTTGCCTTTATAGGGAACTGTTTTCCCGACAGATGATTATTTATAGAAAAAGGTGTTCGGGGCTCTACGATGATAATGAATGCTGAAGACGAATCTGGGCACTGCTTAACACAGCGGTCGCCTTCACATCGCCCTTTTTGTCATGGTACCACCTGAATTGCTCACGCTGACTATAGACGCCAGGCATAAAATAGCGGTGCCTGAAGTTCACCATTAGAGAGCTTCACAAGATTAGATGTTTAGCAACGACCGTGTGAGCTCGTGTGCATCCCAGAAGGCTTCACAACATGTTCTTTCTTATGGTCAAATCCTTGAACGCTTCTCCGGAAGAGGCACGGTCCCAAATTCTCAGGAGCGTAGGACAGCGACAGTCATCGAATGAAGTTAGCGACAATGCGATAAACATAACTCATAGCCTGGAAGCTCCACAACTTTAGTTTGTCCTGCCGAAGTTAGCAAAATTATGTAAACGGTGGCTGCCACCTTCTTACACAGCGCCTTCCTGCCCACCTTTTCGCACATACAGGGTATCTCAATTATCATGCAGCAAGATTTAAAAAATATGCGAATGCCACGTAACTAAACAGAACCAAGGTAATGTTGTTTGCCGTAGCTTGGAAATACTTGGATTATTTTTTGCGTTCTGCCTAATTGCATAAGGGGTCCTAATTATTTAAACTTTTAAAATATTATAATTAGATAAAAACTGTGTGAACACGAAAAACAAAAAAAAGACTGCTTTCTGTTGCTCAATACGTGCTACATAAAAGTGTTTTTTCAAGCGTGAAAAAAGCCCGCTAATACACGCACAATTGCCGCGTGACTGGGCGCTCGAGGCACTTTGCGTGTATTCGCGGGCTTCTTTGCCACTCGGAAAATTGCTCGAAGAAAATCAACTTGGTATGGTGCAATTCCAATTCGTGGCTCATTATGATAACGTTCTGTAAATGTAGCTTCAATTCGCAGTCGATAGACACTAATTGTGAGAGGTGTGGTGCGGCCATGTGAAAAAAAATTGTGTGGTGCGTACGATTTGAATAGCCTTCTATGTTTAAACGTGCCCTCAAAATGCTACGGCTAAACTCAGCTCTTTCTCGTTTGTCTAAAAGCACCACAGTGGGTGATGAGACGCAGTTGTGGGGACCTCCGGACTAATTTTCATCGCTTCAGGTTCTTGAACGTGGACCTATATAGACAAAGCGGGTGTATGTGCATTCGCCTGCCCCCCCCCCCCCCCCCCCCCTTTTCCTAAATATGGAACACGCGTCCAGCTGTCAAACCTACGAGCTCATCTCGTGTAGTGAGGAGTCATAATCATTAACCAGCCGCTGCCTAATCATTTTTCGTCCGCTGCATAAACTCCATTCTGATCAACCGACATACTGTCTGTTGCGTCGTTTACGACGAAAGCTCTCATAACCACATTGACGTGTTAAGATAACCGCCTACATCTGGAAACAACCTGTGCGCAGGACTTTTTTGGGCAGGTACTGGGCGACCGTGACCTTTTTCTCTCTTTTTCTACGCAATCGTACGATTCGCGTGTCGTAGTTAAATAGAGTTGCAACTTACGTAACACGCTTTACTATTGTACTTTGCTCGGGCTGGGCTTCTGCTGCCATTTCGTACGCTTTTATGTAAGCCGGGTATTCTGGACTCTGGGCAACTGCAGGGCTATTTTTTAAGTGCTCCGTCCTAGTCAAGCATTTAATTGAATTCCGGGGTTTTACGGGCCAAAATCACGATTTTATTATGAGGGACGCCATAGTGTCTCGTAGTGCACGCCGTAGTGCGGATGAGTTTTGAACACCGGGGCATGTCTAACGTGCCCCCAATGCACGACCCACGGGTGTTTTAGCATTTCGCCCACATCGAAATGAGGCCGACACGGCCGGGATTCGATCCCACGACCTCATGCTTAGCAGCGCAGCATCATAACGGCTAAGCCACCGCGACGGGTAAACTAATCAAGCTTTTCTTTTATTGCAGAAAAAGAAGCGGGCCTTTCGGGTAAGGATTTCTATTATCCTGACGGTTGCTAATACAGAAAATTTTCAGCAGCGTCATTGGACTCCTAAAATGTTATTAGTCTTTTATTGCGATAGCAATTATATGGACATTCAAAAGCAGATTTCTGCCGTCGGCGTCGCCGTCGCCGTTGCCGTCGCCGTCGCCGTCGCCGTGAGGTTCCGTATGACGTCATTTGGAGAAGAAATCGTCGCCGCGCGCCGAACGCTGTATGTGCGAGTGAAAGGGCGCGAGGGGCGCGTCTTTCACGGGGAGTGAACGCACGGCGGAGAACAAACGCGCGTTCTGCGCCGTGCTCGCTTAAGGGCTGCAGAAGTAGGCGTCTCTGTTCTCCTTCACAATCACCATGTATGTAGAGCAAACGCGCCTTCTTCCAACGAGCGAGAGGCCGTGGGGGAGGGGGAGGGAAGGGAGGCGACGTTTAGCTGCGGCACGCAGTGCCTATTTATATCAGAGGCTCCGGCAACAGTCACCAACGCCGCACGCATTTTGAGCGAACGCGGGCAAAACGCCGATGGCGTCGACAACAGTTCTGCGTGTTGTTGCTACCAAAGCCGCTCACCTTACTTCGTATGACATTGCTGTGTTGCTATCGCATTCATTGCTTCGCCCTTAGGGCGAAACTGTGACATTTTTTTTCTTATGCAGTTTTGGCAGAAAGAAATCTCTTTCAGGAGGCTCACTTAAGAACAGGGGAGAAGTTTTGGGATCGGGTGACGAATTTAATAGATGAATTCTGCTATGATGCGCTTGAGCATTTTCCCAGTGCTAATATTCTGATAGCCTGCTTTGTAGCGCAGTAGACTCCACAAGGAAAGCCATTAAAAACAATTGGAGGACGCTTAAGCTTCGCCTTTAGGAGTGGAACGCGATAGCATTCAGGGATCCCCGACTGCTTATCAGGCTTTTTTTTTCTCGTATATTCAAATTAGTCAGACGCCAGCACGTCTGGAGGTTGTCGTTAAGTCATACTTTACGATTTTTCTGACGGCATTTACGTTGAGAAATTCAATTTTTTGATCACTAACGCCTTGCTCCACGCGAAGCGCCTGCCCGGTCGGGGTACTTCTGGATGATGTGGTTCGGCATGATTATTTCCGCCAAAGACGCCGGCGCTTAAGCCGACGCCGGATTTTCTGCGACACGGGGCCCTTAACGCCTATCGCATTAAAACGCGCATTTAGACCACGCATACCCAGATCGCGCAACTTCTCGTTTTCTGCAGACAGTCGAGTGAAACAAGACGACCAGAATGTTTTCAGTAGTAATTCTCTCAAGTTATCATTATCGCATGATTTTTGAATGAACAACTTATAATCGCCAACTAATATGTTGGACCACTCCGTGTGCTGGAGCTTTGTGAAGGAAAGCAAATCGCAGGTAATTTACGTATTTCCCAAGCTTTTATTGCGATAGCAATTATATGGACACTCAAAAGCAGATTTCTGCCGTCGGCGTCGCCGTCGCCGTGAGGTTCCGTACGACGTCAATGGAGATGAAATCGTGACCGCGCGGTGGTAAGTGGTTCTTGAGGGAAAGGGAAAGGTTGGCGCTATCTTCTGCAGCCCTTGAGGGAGCACGGCTCAGCGCCAAGACCGCGCGCCGCCGAACGCTGTATGTGCGAGTGAAAGGGCGCGAGGGACGCGCTCTTTCACGGGGAGTGAACGCACGGCGGAGAACAAACGCGCGTTCTGCGCCGTGCCTCCTTAAGGGCTGCAAAAGTAGGCGTCTCTTTCCTCCTTTACAATCACCATATATGTAGAGCAAACGCGCCTTCTTCCGATGCGCGAGAGGCCGTGGGGGAGGGGGGGAAGGGGGAGGGAAGGGAGGCGACGTTTAGCTGCGGCACCAAGTGCCTATTTATATCAGAGGCTCCGGCAACAGTCACCAACGCCGCACGCATTTTAAGCGAACGCGGGAAAAACGCCGACGGCGTCGACAACAGTTCTGCGCGTTGCCAGTGCTACTGCATGTCCAAGTTTATACAGCTGATAAAGCTAACATCATTACTCTGTATAGCTCTCTACAAATTTGCTATCGCAATTGATGCTTCACCTTTCAGGTGAAACTGCGACAACTTTTTTGAAGTATACGTGAAGTATACTTGAAGTAATCTGCGACATACGTTAGGTCTGAAAATGAAAATGTGCTTGCTACAGTTTCTTGAATTGATTTTGCTCACCTATATGCAGTATATTTCTTTTAAATGGTTTGAGTCGTTGCCTCATGAGAACATTTATAGATTTATGTGTATTTGAACAGAAATTGGAGGTGGCTCCAATCTGAAGCTTCCCGTAGACGCGCACCTAAATCTGTGAGCAGGAGTGTTCTAATCTTTTCATTCCGCTGCTATCATAATGTGGCCACCATTAACTGGAAATGATCCCATGACATCGTGCTCAGCTGGGGACGTATTCTGCAACAATTACTTTCATCGGTGGCCTTGCCTTGGCCGTCAGCCGCGCGCTGATTGGCTCATTAAACAATATCGAATGAGCTGATTGGCTGGTTGAGCATTACGTGTTTATGAGCTCATGGAATCTGCTCAATCAGCCAATCAGCGTGCGCCAAACGGCGAAGGCATGACCAAGGCGATAGCGTCGCTTAAGTGGATTATCGCAGAATGCGTTCCCTGCTGAACGCCACAACCGCACTGTAGAGGAACAGAAAACCATCGAAAAAACGCGTACACGAGAAAGAAAATGACAGGATGAGCTATGGAGTTGCAAGTTTACATTTGTAAATCCAGCGCTCATCTTGGCCACATCTTCCTTGTGTACTCGTTTTCTTCGATGGTTTATTGCTCAACTGATCAACGTTTACTGGTTTACTGATGAACGCACCCACCGAGAAAATCTGCAGAACGATGGCCACGAAGGCAACCACGGTCGGTTATATACTTTTTCAATGGCATTTTCCTCCTTGTGGATTGGCTCGTTTAAAATCACGCAGATTAGTCATGGAGTTTTGTGGCGGGATGTAAGACTGGTGGTCGGGAATGACGTATGCTAATCGGATGACGACTGTGTAATTCATAAATAACTTTTTTCTCGTGCGCTGATTTGCGTATAAAACGTAACTGTATTATTTTTAAACGGTCCACATAAGCAGACTTGTCAGCGTCCTCTCTCACATGCTAGAATTTGTCACGAATGGTTGCTTATTCTCTTGCTTCTCACAGCATGCGTTCTCAATCCTGTCAATTCCTTGGCCGCGCGTCTACACTCGCTGGAAAAAGGGTTTTGTAGGAGTGGTCTATTGCTATATTTATCCCAAATTTCGAACAACCGGCACTTTGCGAAGTTCGTTGGCAGCATTAAGCGCAGGTTTCATCTCGAGGGCGACGCCAGTTGCCGTATTCTCATACGTGCCAAATTCAGAAATGCTCTCATTCGCCAGACGCTGAACGGATTTGAATAATATTGCTTACGTTTAACACAGAAAGCTAAATTTTGACGACAGTAGAAAGCAGAATATTTTCCGCCGTTTTAATTTTATTTTACTTTTCACTCATTAGAGTCTTGAAGAAAAAAAAAAAACAAAAAGAAACTGTGCCACAAAGTATATGAAAATATCACCTTTTACCGAAAAGCAGATACCAACGTCCTGTAAAATACACTTGTTAGAGAATGTGAAGCTGACATTTATGTTGTAATTCTTTACAGCTTGTCATCAGATTCACACAGGCTAATCTGGGTTACAGATGGTGAATCGATTCATATAGTCAAACTACACATATATAAAGCTCCTATCTTTGATAACATTGCTTTAAACTTCCTTTGACTTGCATTTCTTAAACTTAGCTTATCTTTGTTTTTTCGTAGAATGGCAGTGATATGTAGTTCTTCACGTTGCAAAGCATTATTTTCGAGTCGGAGTTGACATTAGAACAAATTTTCATCAGATATATGTGTTAGGAAACTTCTTAAACCTTTGACTTTACTGCGAATGCGCTGGCGTGCGTATGATTTTGGAAAATGTCGCTCTCGCATTGTCGGCATCGGCTGCCATCGTAAGTTTTCTGGCAAGTAGCGCGTTGTGGCGCTCTGTGAAACATCTCTGTTTCAAATATATTTGAGTCACCTCAACTTTAATTTCGCCAACTCAGATCAGCCTACACTCAATTTCTTCTTTCTGTAGTGAGGCGTGCCACAGGGTCCATGGACAAATTTCACATCTAGTCAAAGCCACTTGTGGGGTACATGCATTCTTGCACACAATGGGGCTGGCCTCTCGATGAAAGGCGCATATTTTCGACTTAATTCACGCCTTTCTGTTCACATTGCCCTTTAACCCGACGCACAGTAGCAGGCTTGAGGAGCCACCGTTAGGCCTATTGCCCGGCTATTCCAATCCCCTTTGTTCACGGCGTCTACATTTGTGGATGCGAATTATTTGCGTCAATTATGGCCCGTAGCAGCTCAAGAAAATACACTACGGAAACTAAGCTGCGGGTTATTTGGTCCTTCTGCTTACTTAATGTTACTCCAGTGCACACCAGTCTGCAGAGAAGTGCTACGCTAGGCCACTTTAATAATGACACTACCATGTCAATCGGTATGATAGACTTGCCACTCTCCGTAATTTCATTTTGTTTCTCGTTATGCATAGAGTCAATAAAAAACTAGCACATACGGTTTATAGAGCTGAAAGAAAATTCTTACTAATCCTTGCATATTACTTTCCTTTAACAAGGACTGTAGCATCATATATTAAAATTTGTTGACTTTGGTGCATTTATGAACAGATCATTGTAACGTACGACTAAAGAGGCCTAAATAAACTTATATCTCTCTCTTTCATTCTTTCTACTTTGGCCCTACCAAATAGCGGTGCATTGACGGAATGCCCGTGACGTCACCGTCCCGAGGAGGCATGCAGAGTTGCGGAGGTGTCAGCCTGGGCGGCCAAAGCTGCCTCGCGGAGGAGATCGGGTCCCCGTACACGCCGTCCATTTCACCAGGCGCTGTCTCGCGGCCGCAGCGCCCTCTCCCGCGACAGCAACGCGCCAATCACGTTGACGTGGACAGCGGACTCGGGGGCGAACCGCACGGGGTCACCGACCTCGTGGGCAAGAAATCCATGGCCAACACCACTCAGCCGTAAATTTTATTGTGTTTGTCAATATTTATTGAAAATAAGGAAAATGGTGGATAAGCAAGAAATGTAGTATAATCTTGATGCTGCAAATTTCAGAACGTAACATAGAATATTGGCATCATCCGAACTTTGTATATTTTTGTATACTTTTTGTATTTTCAAAGATATTCAAAAAGCAAAAAATTTATTCATGCACATTTTATCACTACTGTGAGGGTCCCACACAGCTTCAGTTTGATTTCATTTATTGAACCTTGGAAACGTCCGAGACTTGGGCGCCCTTTAGAATTGATTTCCAGGGAAGTTCAATGGCTTTACATAATTAAGGCCGCCTTTTTGGGAAGCCTTTATAATTGGCGTTTGCTGACTCTCGCAAATCACTTCGGTAAACTCTAGCTCAGGTTGAGTCAGTCAGGCTTTCTTCGACTGACTGTGGCTTTCACCTGAGGGATAGTTAATTTCATAGCACGTGAACGAGTGCGCATTATCTCGAGGTTGAGGGGAAACTGCATGAAATGAGTTAAGCATTATACTGCCTGCACGTGAGCTTTCTCGATTTATTACAGTGAGAGCACGCCCACTCGTACCCTACAGAAGGGGTGATCGGCATCACTGTTCACTCTTGCACACGCGTATGCATGAGCCCGCGGAAGTCTCTTGTGACAACTTGTTTAACGAATGCAGACAGTGTGGGTTGGAATCGCGGTTTCAGCGCCGGTGGTTTGGCTATTTCACCGGAGTTCGCGATGAAGACGCCAACGTCTGGAAACCAGAGTTGAGCCACGGAAAGCTTCCTGCAAAAAAAAAATAATTATTAAGAAAAATTATAATAATAAACAAATGCGTGACGCCTATTTTAGGCGAAATTGTTAGGGCATGGTTTTTTAATGACTGCATCACGACGACTGACAGGAGCGTCAGTGCTTTGTCATCAAATGACGTCAAAACCACCTTAGTGTTTCATGATGTGACGAGCAATCCTGCAGATGCGTCTGAGACAGGAAACCGCGCGCGCCTCTCTTGGGACCCTTTTGATTTTCAAGTTTAACGTCAATTACAGAAGGAGAGAATAAGATAGATAACATTGAAAGTTTCCGGACTGAAAAAAGCTGTAAGGGGTTCCTCCTAAAAAAAGCACATTTATTATCTGAACAATAAATCCTTATAGTAAAATTAAATAAACGTTTGATTTTTCTGAATAGCTAGGCAATACTCAAGCACCACAAAAAATGGTAAGAACACAATGACGATGACACAGGGTCGCATACCTCGCTTTTTTCGTCCCAACTATGGCGCACCAAGATTTAAAAATATGGAAATGCCACCTAGCTGAACATAACCAAGGTAATCTTCCATGCCATCGTTCGGCGATACTCAGAATATTTTTTGGATTCCGCCTAATGCGATAATTTTTCTCATTTAAATAATCAAGCGCTGAGTTCTTATACTTAGATGGAAATTGTCAATGATAATGTTGAGCAATATCAGAAACTCCTGATACAGCTTTCTGCTGCTCAAAACGTAATACATAAAAGTGTTCTTATGTTGCTCAACAATTTTCTCACTGATAATTTACATCTAATTTTTATAATTGAGAAGTGTAATATTTAATTTAAATTACTTAGCTAATTAGGTGGGATCCAAGAAATATACACAGTATGTCCAAGAGACGGCAAAAACTTTACCTTGGGTGTGTCCAGCTAAGAGGCATTTGCATATTTTTAAATTTTGGTGTAGGATAAATGCGACACTCTTTAGAATAGTGCAAGTCGAAAAGTCACGCAACGGCAAACCTAAGTACGCGAATACCATAAAAAAGCGGTAAGAAGCAAATTTGTAAAGACCTCTTATATCTACGCCTAATTTGGCAGTGACAGATAAAGGCTGGGAAGGTTACATTTTGCGTTTTCGGTTAGTAAGTTCAGATACTGCGGTTGGAGAATCGGAAACTATTATCCAACAGCAAGCAAATCAAGACACAAAATTGCCAATTCTTCTTTCAAAGTGTCAGAGTCAGGGAACATGGGGTCACCTATTTTTTAGCGGCACCTGCAGTTGATTGAAGTTCTCGCTCACCGAACAGGACCACCACCGGAACGGGGCCCTCGGATATACCCTTTTCGGGGAATGTGGAAGTGCCAAGCCAAGAGCACCCACTCGGGGAACAAAGCGCCCAACCGGCTCCCGTGGCACTGGCGACCATGGCGTCGGCTTGCCTGAACATAAGCCTGCTCACCCTGTTGTGGCGCCCTGCCGCGCCAGCGCACAGACGTCGCCGCAGCGTCTGCCTGACGCGGGCTTGCGTGGCTCTCAACGACATGTTGGTGGCCGCGTTCAACGCCAGCGTCGACCCCTGCGACAACTTCTACGAGCACGTGTGCGGCGGCTGGAGGGAGTCGGCCTCCGTGTACGAGAAGCATCTCAGCCTCTTTGTCGACAAGGTATGATATGCTGCCCTCAATTATCTGACATATTCTTGCGAATTCCGTGCAGCATCGTATGGTCAACCCTCATATAAAACAAAGCTGGCGTTACTCCAAATTATAGCATTCGAAAGTAAATTTTCGATCCCGTTGGTTTCTTACAGATATGTTGAAGCTATTTATTCCATGTAAAAACAGGCTGGCCCATGCCGAGGCATTGAAAGAGGGAATCTGACGAATGAACATGGTTTTTTGTTTTCTTCGACATACATGAAGTTGATTGATGATGATGTTGAAGTGGAGGAAGTGACATAATGATATAATGACGAAAGCACATCAACGTAACGGAAAGTACAAACGGACAATGCTGACAGAGCAAACTGAGCTCTTAGCTCCTGAATGCTATTACAATTACCTTTCTCTCGTAATGTCTTCCTTCGCTTGTAAAGTAGGCCTACGGAGCTGTGACGTAAGCATGTTGTAGTCACGAGAGCGGAAGGAAAGTGCGATATTACAAGCTCCTTTCTCCAAGTTCCACTGTAATTCCAGATAGCATTCGCTACAGATGGCGAATGTTCTCTCCGTGTTGAAAAAGCGTTGCCGCGCTCCTTCAAAGGGGTCCTGAACCCCCTTTTCGGCTTGGAGAAAAATCCTGAGCGATTCCACTGATGGGAAGTTGGATGACCGGCGAAGCGACACAGAATGGAGAGCTGAAGGAAACTAGATACAGAAGCGCTAGAAACGCCGACAAAGTGATGGCGGTGAGAACGTAGACATGGCCGACGCGGGTCACACGAAACGTCTGTGTCATCTCGTTTCCTTTCGACGGCACCGCCGCCACGAGAGAGTGGAAGGAAAAGAACATAGACACGCAAGCGCTTGGACTGCCGAAAAAGAGAGGGTATGCGAGCGTAGACATGGATAGCGCCTCTTCCTCTTCACAACCACAATCTCTCTCTATCGTGAGTCCCCCAGCGGCAAATCTTTGAGAAACCTTTATTATCTACCTCAGAGTCTGCTGATCTTCAAAATGATGCATATAATGACTAATCTAATCAAAATGCATACCCAAGGGTCGAGAAGTATAAGCTTTTGCATAGAATCAAAATATCATCATATTCGGGACCTGAGTATTGTGGGTGCAGAACAAGAACGCACGGAACCCAAGCCATAAATAGCTTTCCTGTAAAAACATAGTCCGCGGATAGCATACGCTGCTCTGAACATCTCAGCCAAGTCTTGCAGTCGTGCGCGACACATGGCGCTCACACGCGGAGCGCACTGTAACTTTTCTCTCAAACTCTTTTCAACAGAAGAGTGCTCCTCAATGTTTTTTGGACGCTTCATTTCGTAATATGAAATACTACCATACCCGGCTGCCAATAGCTGACATCATTCAAGAAGGATGTTTGGATCAGTGCGCGTCTTCCTGATGTTACTGTGTATATTTATTCACGAAGTTTATTTAACAGACTGAAGTAAGCGAAAATCTGCTTGAGAATTTCAATAATAATTACCTACATCTGGAAGCAGCCGACTATCTTTTGCTCACGCTCGGCCCCGCGAACCCGTGTAAGAATTACAATTTGCGAGCCTGCTTATCGGTGCTGTAGCCTTCGGGTCTCGCTAATTTCGATTAGGTTTGGACGTCAAACAAGCCTCTAACCTCTCGAAACTAATGGTGAGACGACACGCATGCTATACCAGCGTGTGCTCACTCCTGGCGGCTCCTGGTTAGACTCTTCGGCATACTATTGACAGCGCTTCAGAATACACACGTTGGATGTTCGTACTGTCCGTCGGTAAAGCTGGTGAAGGACAAAACCTGTCCGCACCTCGTAGCATCATCAGACTAGAGCATATGAGCGCGAGCCCTGTCATGCACAAAGAAAATGCTTTACCCCGACAGTGCCATGTAGCTGTCGTCTGCTACGTAGCGTAGATATCGCGGCCGCCGCGGAGTCATCTCGCTGAGTGCATTACGTCTCGCTGACGACAAACGCATATGGCTTACGTTTAAGAACGTCGTAGGCACGAGAATTGTAAGTAGTGTCGTCTACGTTAACATCCAAAATCAAATTCGAACTTCGCTGCCGCGGTGACGCCCAGTAGACGAAGCGTTCCGGGCGCGCCCCGCTCCGCCGTAGCTTTCGCAGTGCAAGGCATCCAAGAAGGAGCGGAAGCGCCGTGAAGGGCCTGTTTGATTGCCAATAACTCCGATTTTGCTGTACGTATTCAATTACGTTTTCCGGCAAGGTATTCCTGAAATAGCATATTCCAACTTCAGCTGCATTTATCTACTTCGATAAAAAGTGTTTCAGGGCCCCTTTGAGCAAGAACCGCCATTCAATTGATTTCAGTCGGCAATTCTGTAGCTCAAAGAAATGTCTGTCCGCTGCCTTGTTTAACACCAGGTTCTCGACGTTCTGGTGCGAGCCTACATGAACAACAAAGCGAGAAACCAAACTCAACAGGCCGCCATGCTGCTGCAAAGCTGTCTAGTCATCGTCGAGGATGGCCGAGACGAAATGAACGCCTTCAACAGCAGACTCACTAAGTTTGGCATTGCGTGGTCGTATGCGGACAGCAAGAGCGGAGAGCTCACCGTATAGTGGCAGCCAGGGTGTTCAAGGCGTTTCGAATCTCACCACTGCTTAGCATCCACAAGAGTCGAACCAAGGCGGGCGAGTGTTTCTTCGCATCGAGCCTGGCGACGCACTGCCAAACTGGGTCAAGATGCGAGCACTGCTAGTGAAAGAAGGAAACTACCGCAGCTATTATATACGAACGCGTTGCAGATCTCTACAATAGCGACGCGGCACCTACAATAAGTTTCCCGGAGTTCAATCAGATCGAAAGCGTATAGATTTCGGTATTCATGTGCGTCGACCGCGGCGATGCCGAAATGGTTGAACTCGACTCTATGGATCAGCTCAGCCGCCACCTAGAACATAACAGCTTCATGCAGCTTCGAGCATTCTTGAAATACACCCTCGATCTGCCGTTATCGACGAGGGTGCAAATGTGCGCCGTGTAATACATGAAACGTCTTCAAGATTTATCGAAGTAGCTGGGCGAACAGCGGTTGGAGTTCAACCTCGGCTGGTGCATGCTGCAGGCCATGTGGCGATTTACCAGCAAATCGTACTCACAATTTTGGTATCGGAGCGTACGCTCCACTCTGGACACCGTTGTCGAACGGCCCAGCCATGCTGACTGTATCGAGTTGACTCGATACAGTCGAGGGATGGACCACGTACGCAGTGTTCTCGGGTACTCACGAGGACGCTGAGGCACGGAACGACGTGAATGGGATAGCGCGGACCATCGTCGACCTCTTCGTCAAGCAGGTCAAGCGCGGTAGCTGGTATTTTATCTCCGATCGCATAGCTCTCGAGCATCGAGCGTTCGACGACGTCTTTTTCCACAGCGAGCGCTTCAGCAAGCAAGACCCTAGCGACGTCTTCGACACAGTCGCCATGAACGTTTCGCTGCTGCATACCTGGATGTTCGTTGCCAGGGCCAACGCACGCATCCCCGAGGAACAAAGGCGGTCGGTGACCTCTAGCTACATGAGACAACTCCGTGAATCCGACGGCTACGCTTTCTTCGACTCGCAGAGGTTGGCTGTTCGCATCCCTCCACTCTTCCCGATGCTACCGCTGTACGACCGGGACACCCTCGCAAAAACCGCCCACCATCCTGAAGTGCCGCTCACACGAGCAGTCGCTTCCTCTCATTTTTCGAGGCAGCGCATAAAAAAACTGCTCGCAACCGTTCACCCGGATGCCAGAGTGGCAAACGGCAAGGGTCCCAGGCTACTTCCAGAGGGTGGCCCTACCAGGAGGGAACGCGCAACGTTGCTTCGACTGCGCACGGGCTGCGTCGGGATGGCGGCACGGCTGCACGCCAAGGGACGCTCCAGCTCACCGGCCTGCCAACGTTGCGGCGACCCCGAGACCCTCGACCACCTTCTCTGTGCTTGCCCAGCACTGGCACATGACAGCTCAAGGGTCATGACTGCCTACAAGGCAGCAGGTGCTATCTACTGCCACAACCAGCGACCTCCTGTTCACGTCGCTGCCCCACCTCCGAGCTCTCCATAGCCTCTTAGAGTTTGTGGATCACCGCCCATCGCTAAGCGCTGGCCCACAGCAGGCCATCGCCTTCATCACCGGCCTCCTTCATGATGAGATGAGACTACTGCTGGTTCTCCTTCTCTTCCTCACACCTTTATCTCCCACTTCCCCTTCCCCTGACGCTGCGCCGTGCTCCCTATTGGTCAGCCGAAATAGGCGTCATTTTCCTTGATAAAAGACTACTACCGGGACTTAACAGTAGCGGCTAAGTACGGTATACTATCGGAACGCTGCTGGGTGCGGCCGCTGTACGGCTCTTCGAGAGCCGCCTCCCCCGTAATTCGGTGGTACTCACCAAGGTTGAAGAGAAACTCGCCTGCTTTGCTTCGCCCGTGGTCCCATCACGGACCAACCATCACGGACCAACCAGCGGTTGACCTCGTCTGGGATGCATTCGTGTCGGCCGATAGCAATGGGTCAACGGCGGCCGGCAACCTTGGCAACTACATCAGCGGCGCAACGTTCTTCGTGGTGATGTGTCACCTCTTGTGCAAAGCGCGCACGTCGCTCCAGGTCGAGTTCAGCTGCAACCAGATCGTGAAGAACAGCCGCGTCTGCGCGCGGGTTTTGAACCGCGAAGTCGACAGGTCCATGAACCCCAAGAAAAATTGCGATTTCTTCTCGTACACCTGAGGCTGCTTTACGTTTGGTCACTTCGTGTTCATTGCCCAGACAAATACTCGTGACCACTTTGTTTATTGCGTTTACTTTGAGTGAACACTGCAACTGAGCTGCCTCTATTGCGTGTGTTGCAATTTTGCAATATGGTGCCGCTTTATAATCCTTGGTAGCATGGCGATGATACATGAATAATTGTGGCACCTAATGTAACTTTTGTTATATCCTTGATTATCACACTTCCGATAGTGCTGCAAAATGTCGTCGCGCATGTTTCGCGTCTGTGTTCACTGTTCACGCCTCACAAGGTATCAGTCATGTAGCATCGTATTTGTGATATTGATATTGTGAATGATAATGTCAGTGTTATAACCGAACCGGTTCAGATGAAACTGTCAGCTGATGATTGCATTCTGTTCAACGAAATTTTATATATCTAATCTTTTCTTTTTCTTTCAAGAGTTGTATGTATCTATATATCCATATTGTTTGTTTTCCCCAAGTTGTTTGATGTGTGAAGCAAATTTGCTTAAATGTGATGTGTGCTATATGCTCTTACTCTCTCTTTCCTTTCTCTCATTTGTTTTCCTTTTCTCCTTTTTTTCCTAAAATGTTTCATCTGTTCGCTTCTTGCTGTCTGCTACCTTTTGGACCCTCAGGTTATTAGGACTAGACAAGTTGCTGTTTGTAGCAACTTTTTTCTTAATGCCTTGGCACCTTGTACCACTTGTTTTCAAGAATAAAGGCATTATTCATATTATTATTATTATTATTATTATTATTATTATTATTATTATTATTATTATTATTATTATTATTATTATTAAATTAACTGTCCTAGTGATCAAGTTCTGCTTAACTCTCACCTCCATAAAATTGACACGTGGTGCAGTAATTGGTATATGCAACTTAATGCCGGAAAAACAGTTTTTGTGAAGATTACCAATAAAAAACTGGTGCATTCCTTAGTGTACACTCTTCCATCGCATCTCCTCATAGATGGTATTGAATATAAATACCTTGGTGTTATCATAACAAACCGTTTAAGATGGAACTATCATATTGCCAGTGTTTATTCATCTCCTACCGAAAACTTGGGCTTCTCCACCATGAACTTAAAAATGCTCCTTCCAGGGTAAAACATTGAGCCTACTATAGACTCATCAGACCAACACTAGAGTGTGCTTGTTTACTTTGGGACTCCTATACTAAACAGATTATTGAGGCACTGGAATCAATCCAGCGGAAAGCCGTATGCCTAATTTTTTTTCTAAATACCGTACTACCGACTCTCTCTCCGCTTGAATGAAAGAACATGCCATCCCACCACTTTAAGAACGAAGGAAAATTCAAAGATTAAAATTTCTATTTTTACTAAAGAACACGAGTCCTCATCCGTATCTAACGCCCCTTACTACCTTCATACAAGGTATCATCATAATCAGTCTCTAACTCCATACCACGCCAAAATAAACGCCTTTAAGTATTCTGTCTATCCACGCACAATTGAGGTGCCTTCTAATGCGGTTATATTCATCGACTCTATAGACAAATTGATCGTTTCTTTTCTATAGTCATGTTTTGCATTTGTATAAATTTTCCCCTGCTACTGCTCTAAAATGCCCCATTGTAAATAAGTTATGTTTATTATTGGTGTCATTGCTGTGGATTCATATTGTGCAGTATTGTATTCTTAAGGCCCTCCTGCTTGGGCCCGCTACAGGGCCTGCAGTATTTGATAAATAAAATAAATATACATGTCCATGGCTAGGCGTCAAACGCACAGAAAGCACTAAACTGCGAAAAAACGAGGTACACAAAGCAGAGCGGCTAGAGCTCCGCTAAACGTGTGCCTGCAGCGATACACCACGCTCTTCTCAAGTATGCTTCTGTGTGCATGTTACTAGAGCTTTACAACGATTCGAAGAGAATATCATACAGCTATTGATTACTTTGATCTGTTCCTAGTAAAATATGGTGTGCAATATTAGCCACAACAGGGTCCTCATGAAATACTTTCAGCTATCCATTGTTCTTTCACGAACAGCAATTGGAATTTTCGCAAGAAACATTCTCACGTTTTAATGCAGCAACCTGCCAAACCTGGCCCTTCTGGCGAGCGAATCAAGAACCTTGTGGTGGACGTGAAACAGCTCTGTCATGCCGATGACTACGTGGACGACGAACGAGCGTTTGGGGACGTCCCGGCAGCCAAGCGTCCCAAGCAGGCGGCCTCGTTCACAGCCATGGAGTGTGACTACGAAAGTGAAGATGAAGAAGACGTGGACAACGAGGTCGACGACGGCGATGACGATTCGGCTGACCTGGAGATTTTCAATGCTGAGGAGGATGACGACCGACTGTATTACAAGGAGGAGGAAAAATCAGACGAGGCGACTGCAAAGAGGAGCGCCAGGCGAGTCCAGTCGGCCATCAGGCGCAAGGCCAATGACGCCGAGGATCTGAGCCTGGAAGATTACGTGCCCGACTACTACATTGACAGTCACAGAAAGAGGGACAGCTCCAGCCTTGCCATTACAGTGACTCACTCGGCACGCTCCGTCGACATCACCGAACTCTCTGGAGACATCGTCAAGCTCGTCTTCAAGGGAAAGAAATGTGAAAATGCGGAACATCCCGAGGTGTGCTAGCTTCACGGCCAAAGGCACACTCGAAGGCCTTCGTTCGGTACGTCGACCCAGGGACGGCGGCAGCGAACCTCAAAATCATCGAGAAGGCGGTCGGCAAGGGGGAGGTCGTGCGAGTCGAGCAGTGCACCACGCGCAAGCAGGCCACCATCGGGAACATGCTAAACCTTTGCCGGCTTGCCATTAATGGCACCGTGGCCCGTCTGAAACAGCAGCTCCCTGGCTCTCGCGTGCACGTATCGCGTGCGTGCACTGGGCTCCTACTCTACAGAGGACCTCAAGCGAGCCCATCGAAGGTCCGGATGTCACACCATAGACAGTCATCCTTTCCGACTGAGCCTTCTTCTTTGTTCTTTATTTTTTCGCGAGCAATTTATTTTCTAATAACAAGAAGCCGTACATAAAATCTAAACGGCGGTATGGATTTTTATTGAGGGTACATATATTAATGCAAATTAAATATTGTTATCTGCTACTTGGTCATGAGGCGACAGTTCCTTTCTTGCGTTACTGCTTATATTTCTCAACGAAAGCAGTGACCGCAAGCTATTCGCTGTTTATCCTAGCTGCATTAACTCTGAGGTTTCTGAATAACTGAACAAGGCATTTATGCCTATGTCAGTTTCCGAGTGTTAGTATGCAAGTGTATATGTGCGCGCGTCACATATACTTGAGAATGCTGCTAGCGCTATATTGCTGCCTTCTTTCATTATTTCTTTTATTGTTGATCTGCGTGCCAAGGTGCAGCGCGCTTGACCAAACTATGTGAAAGCGTTAACCTAAGGACGCGCAAACTCCGGAAGTGATGAATGCCCAAAAGTGGCCGAGAAAGTGGAAACGCAGCAAAACTAAACATGGCGATTACAGAAACAATTTCAGCTAACGACACATTTTGAGAAGTGCATGCAAGAAGAATAATTGAATGAATAAACGATGGTTCTTTGGTCATTGCTCGAATGAAGGAAAATTCTAGAGCTTTTCTTAGGCACGTGCACCGTAACGTGCGCATTGGAAACGGCTCTTGAGCCCATCTAGCCCTCTGAGGCTGTTTAGTGAGTGATCACTACCTAATTCGGTGCACTCGCGAAATAGTTGCTGCGACACGCATCAGGACGGGCCAGTATTTGGGCAGATGGTGTCGTGCACGCACGAAATGCTCTAATTGTAGGTATACAACGGCTTATGAAATCTCATTGCTGGTTTAAGTAAGGAGATATGTTTCGCGTTGTAATGGAATTTTCATTTGCGAACCTGAGTAATAGCAACATACCGTAAAGCATGGCTTAGTGGTAGAATACCCGGCTTCTAACGGGTAGGTCGTAAGTTCAAATGCTGCTGTAGTCCACTAGATTTTCAGGCATGGAGTGGCGCCTGAAACCGTCAAAATACCCGTCGAGAACTAGTGGGACTGTACTAGTCTAGGTGCAACCAAATTAGGACGGCCCACTAAACTTCACGAAAAGTCACTCCCTCACCAGAACAGGAATTGGGTTCCCTTTTGTGGTATTCGGCCACCACTTCCTTCATGACTCCTACAATTAAGCCAATGGCGCTCAGTCACCAGCGGCTGCGGAGCACCTGACCAAGGCGGCGGTCAGAACTACTACGCGGCCGAGGGTGCTAAGAATTTCTGGGTTCGGACAGGCCACCAATAGAAACTGAAGCTCGCAACGTTCAACACGCGCACCCTATCGAATGGGGCTAACTTGGCAGGGCTATTTGAAGAATTATCAGGTATTGCCTGGTAGATTATTGGCCTTAGTGAGGTGAGAAGAACTGGTGGGGCTCACACAGTGCTGACTAACGGCGACGTCCTCTGCTTTCTTTAGCATGTTGTTTTAGTTTTTGATGTTCAAATACTAGGCTTTATCGCAGTTGCAGCTGTTTAATTTTTGTATTAATTTGGTGATTGTTTCTGCTCCTTATTGTTATTGTATCAACTGTTTGTTTTTTTTTCATTTTTGGTCTGTAATATGCCCCTCCCTTTAGTAATGTGCCAATCCTGAGCGTAAAATAAATAAATAAAAATTTAAAATACAGAGATCTTCCAGATAGGAGAGAATTCAGAGTTAGATTTCTAGTCCATAAGGACCTAGCGGGCAACATTGAATTCTACAGCATTAATGAGAGGGTAGCAGTCGTCGTAATGAAGCTGAATAGGAGGTATAGAGTGAAGGTAATACAAGCCTACGCCCCAGCCTCCAGTCAGGATGATGAAGAAATATAACAGTTTTTTGAAGATGTTGAATTAGCAATGAGAAAGGTGCAAACGGGGTATACTGTAGTCATGGGCGACATCAATGCAAAAGTGGGGAAAAAGCAAGCTGGTCATCAAGCAACTGTCAACTACGGCATCGATTGTAGGAACGCGAATAATGAATACCTTCCTCTGGAAGCGCAGCAACAGGAAGTGGACCTGGAAAAGCCCTAATAGAGAAACAAGGAATGAAATAGATTTCATACTCTCTGCCAATCCAAGCACAGTGCAGAATGTAGAAGTGTTAGGTAATGTAAAATGGAGTGACCATAGGATATTGAGGTCTTGGATTTCTCTCAATTTGAAGCGAGAAAGAGTGAAATTAGTCAAGAGGAAACAGGCCAATCTAGACAATGTAAGGGTAAAAGCAGATAAATTCAGGCTTGTGCTTGTAAAGAAACACGCAGCTTTAGAACAGGAAGGTGAAGAAAACAGACGTAATGAATGAAACCGTAACAAGGCTGATCTCCGAAGCACCAATTGAAGTGGGAGGTAAGGCACCAAGGCAACCAGTAGGTAAGCTCTCCTAAGTAACAAAGGAGCTAATAAAGGAACGACAAAGCATGACAGTGTCAAACTCAAGATACCAGATAGAATTCGCTGAACTGTCAAAGCTGATCAAGAAAAGGAAGGGGATATCTGAAATTATAACGATAAAAAATTTACGAAGCAGTAAAATAAGGAATGGACGCAGCTATAAATGAGTGAACATAACTCTTGGCATAGGACAAGGCAAAATGTATGCATTGAAAGATAAGCAGGGTAATATCAGCAATTTCCATGACATAGTAAAAGCAGCGGAAGTCTATACTGACCTGTACAGGGCCCAGAGCAGCCAAGCTACTTTCATTCGAAGTAGTCATGAACATGATACAGAGGATCCTCATTTAACTAGCGATCACGTTAGAAGGGCCTTGAAAGACTTGGCCAGGGGTAAAGCTGCTGGAGAAGATGGAATAACAGTCGATTTAATCAAAGATGGAGGAGATTTAATCTCGACCACCAACTCTGGGGTACCCAGCAGGCCTACGAAGCGGCGAAGAGGCATGACCTCGACGTCCCATCGTCGGAGGCCTAGGCCCAGTCGACTAAACTGCTGCTTCTCAATAAAGTTCACTCTCTCTCTCTCTCTTCACAGTTAAAAGAACTAGTTTCTCCATTGAACTCTAGGTGGCGTTCAAGAAAGGGCCATTCGAAGAAAAAAAATATTGTGGCTAAAAAAAAAGTGTCAGAACTCAGCTCACGGTGACTGTATAGACGGTAATGCGGTTTCTTTTTTTTTCTTTTTAGCTGCACCATATTAAAAAATTGTCTGGGACAGATAGCACAATTATAAGCTTTGATCTAAATTACTCGATCAGGTGGCCATTACTTCTACTAGAAATGGAAATGATTCATTCAAGAATTAGCCTAATTAAGGTAATTAACTTTAATTATTTACTTTACGTCACATGTTTCAATCTGCGAATCACAGATACTGTTAGATAGCTACTTAAAACGAGTTCTCAGGATGGCACCGGTTTTGAGATCTTCATTTTGAAAACGTCGGATGCATTGGCGTTCCAGTGAAATTTTTTTACAAAACTGTATTTATGCATTGAAGCACAAATGTAACTGGAACACAAATGCATTTTGTAGGACTCTATCAAAATGAACATCTCGAAATCATGCGGTCCAGAGAATTCGTTCTAGTGGAATTCGTTCCAAGTAGGAAAACACTACCTGCAATTCGTAGATTAAAATATATGCCGTAAATTTATTACTTAAAAAAAGTGAATGAGCGTAATTGATGCTAACTTTTCAATTGAGCATTTTGATTTGTCATTTAAGTAGCGGCCGCCTCATCTAGTAATTCAGATCAATGGTCTGAATTATGCTATCTGCCCCAGGCAGCATCTAAATATTCGGTGCAGCTAAAAAAAGCACTCTGTATTCGACGTACAGTGTATCCGGTATGAGCCCACTTGGCTATGACGCTCACGTGGCAAGGTTGGTCATGAGCATGATGGCGACTGTATGACGCGGACGCTGTGGCCAGCATGGAATGACGAAGCAGTAATCGCATAAATGGAACGATGAAAGCGGGACGACGGTGGTTTGAGGACAACGCGATGACAACATGTGCGCATTACGAAGGCTGTATCATGAAAATGGCGTGAGGAGGATGGCATGACGACATCCGGAAAACGAAACTACAATCACGATGAGGAACGACCGCCATTTAATGTAGAAGACGGTATGCAAACGAATCCATAACAACGAATGTGGGTCGGTGATGCAATGACTACGATGGCATGTCAGGCGGCCAAATTACGATTGAATGACAATAGCATGACTATGATAGAATGGCGAAGAAGGAACGACATCAATGGACTGACAAAGGCCGTATGACGATAATGGTATGATGACAATGGAATGGCGTTTATTAAACTATGAAGATGGTTAGATGACGTCATGCGGAAAGCTTTATTACGACGACTGTGCAAAGACAACGGCATGACGAGAGTTGGGGTCCCTTAACGTAAAACGGTCTTCTGAGGTCAAATTTACGCAATTGTCAACGCAAGCATGGAGCGGTGACCATCGGCGTTCTTTGAGCTGGCCTATTAAATGCTTGCCAGGTTCAGTTTCCATTGGCGGCCTGCCTTGACCCAGAGATTCTTAGCACCCTCTGCCGCGTAGCAGGTCTGACCGCCGCCTTGGTCAGGTGCTCCGCAGCCACTGGGAACTGAGGGCCATGGGTTAATTGTCGGAGTCATGAGGGAGGTAGTGGCCGAATACTGCACCAGGGAGGCCAATTCCTGTTCTGGTGAGGGAGTGACTTTGATGAAGCTTAGTGGGCCTGCCTAGTTTGGTTGCACCTGAACTAGTATAGCCCCACTAGCTCTCGGCAATATGTATTTTTTTTTCTCTTTGCCGGTGTCAGGCACCACTCCATGCCTGAAAATGTAGTGGAATGGAGCAGGATTCGAACTTACGACCTTCAGATTTGAAGTCGGGTGTTCTACCTCTACTCCACGCCACCACGCCGGGTTGAAGATGAATATGCAGAAGACAAAAATAATGTTCAATAGCCTGGCAAGGGAACAAGAATTCAGGATCGCCAGTCAGCCTCTAGAATCTGTAAAGGAATATGTTTATCTAGGTCAATTACTCACAGGGGACCCTGATCATGAGAAAGAAATTTACAGAAGAATAAAATTAGGTTGGAGTGCATACGGCAGGCATTGCCAAATCCTGACTGGGAGCTTACCACTGTCGTTGAAAAGAAAAGTGTACAATCATTGCATTCTACCGGTGCTAACATACGGGGCAGAAACTTGGAGGTTAACAAAGAAGCTCGAGAACAAGTTAAGGACCGCACAAAGAGCAATGGAACGAAAAATCTTAGGAGTAACGTTAAGAGACAGGAAGAGAGCGGTGTGGATCAGAGAACAAACGGGGGTAGACGATATTCTAGTTGACATTAAGCGGAAGAAATGGAGCTGGGCAGGCCATGTAATGCGTAGGATGGATAACCGGTGGACCATTAGGGTTACAGAATGGATACCAAGAGAAGGGAAGCGCAGTCGAGGACGGCAGAAAGTCAGGTGGGATGATGAGGTTAGGAAATTCGCAGGCGCAAGTTGGAATACGCTAGCGCAAGACAGGGGTAATTGGAGATCGCAGGGAGAGGCCTTCGTCCTGCAGTGGACATAAATATAGGCTGATGATGATGATGATGATGATGATTAAATGCTTACTTCTTTTATAGGAGTTCACATTTGCTTGCCTTCAAAGCAAATAGCATTACGTACCTCGACAAGATTTGCTAACTAATTGGCTGAGGAAAGCGAGGAGCAAGCAGAAGTGAAGAGGGTTTCGCTGGTGCCGAGCTAGCGAAGCGAAAGTAGATAACAGGTTGAGGTGGGTGATGCCGGCGTCTGCGATGAGCCTCCTTCCAGTTTCGTAGGTTATAATAATAATAATGTTTTATTTCCCATCAATACAGAAGTGATGATGGAGGGGGTGGGAATAAAAGCGACAATCCGCTTGACGGAGTTCCCACTCCCATTACAAGAGGCAGCAGCAGTGGGGCATACAGTGCAGAAACATTTGAGTGCACATACGTAATAATCTTGGTTCTGCAGTTGAACCAACAAAAAAATAAAAATAAAAAGGAAAGAAGAAAAGATGCATTTGCTGACGCTGGCATAAAAAAGATAGAAAAGAAAAAGTGCATATACGCATCTCCAGGCATACGTGAACGCCCATATATATTCACAAATTCGTGCATATAAATAAACGTATATGCATATATACATATATATGTAGACCCATATATACGCAAGCATACAAGCATACAAGCATACATACCATTTACATAGATATAAATACAGCCGTGGTAACAAAGAACATAACTTCGCTCATAAAAAGAAAAGAAAAGGAAAAGAAAAGAAGAAAATAGCCAGCAAAAAAATCGCCTGTATTAGGAGAAAATGAGTAAATGAGGGTGGCTATGGTGCCGATTTCTTTTCTTATATACATAGATATAAATACAGCCGTGGTAACAAAGAACATAACTTCGCTCACAAAAAGAAAAGAAAAGGAAAAGAAAAGAAGAAAAATAACCAGCAAAAAAAAAAAGAAATCGCCTGTATTAGGAGAAAGTGAGTAATTGAGAGTGGTTATGGTTGCCGATTTCTTTTTACGAAAAATTTGCGTATGCCCAAATTATTGATATCCGGAAAACTAACTTGGGCGTCGATTAATTTATTTAATATGAGGGGTAACTGGTATTGCAGCATTTGCCGTCCGTAGTTAGTTCGTGTAGTCGGTAAGACCCAGTGAGCTTTGTGACGGTGTGGATACGGGGATTGGAATAAGCTTAGCGACGCAAGACTAGAAAAGCTGTACTGGTGGTTTTTCAACTCCGCTTTGTACCTACGCAATAGCCTGTAGTGGTATAAACTAAATATATTAACAATATTAAATTTAACGAAGAGATCCTTTGTTGTGTATCCATAAGGTAGTCCATAGATTATCCTAAGTAACCGTTTTTGTATGATGGATATTTTCTGTAGGTTTGATTTTGTGGTCGTGGCCCACACAAGTGTACAGTAATTTAGATAGGAACAAAAAAGAGAGTTATCCAAATTAATTTTACTTTTTGAGGCAAAATGCTTCTATGGCGCAGCAGAAGGCCTACTACTCGGGATGTTTTTAAGAGGAGATGGTTAATGTGGTTGTCCCACTGCATGTTTTCTGAAAAGTATACGCCAAGTGATTTAAATGATGGTACGATCTCAATAACACTTGATTGATATACAAGATTCGCAAAGACCGTAATAGGTTTGTTTTTAGGATGAAAAATCATAGCTTTAGATTTCTATACATTGACAGAAAGCAGGTTAGTATCGGACCATTTTTCTAGATTTAGCAGTAAATTATTCGCTTGAGTTAATACGTTATTATAGTTCTCGCTGGAAATAAATATACTAGTGTCGTCTGCATATATTATAAATCGGGCTACTGTATCAATGGTTACGATGTCATTAATGTAGATATTAAAAAGTAGCGGCCCGAGGATACTGCCTTGAGGCACGCCGCAGACAACACGACGTAAAGATGACTTAAACTGATTAATTTGAACGTACTGCGTCCGTGTTGACAAGTAAGACCTAATGAGGAGCAAGGCTCGACCCCTTATCCCGTACAGTTCTACTTTTGAAAGAGGATCTCGTGATTTAATCGATCAAACGCTTTTGTGTAATCTATAAAGATCCCTAAAACAATTTTTTTCTGCTCAAAACACTCTAATATATATTCTTTTTGATGAAGCAGAGCAAGTTCAGTCGAGCGATTTTTTCTAAAGCCATATTGGGAGTCGGTGATTATATCGTGGGTTTGACAAAATTTCTCTACGCGTCGAAGAATTACTTTTTCAAGACCCTTGGAAAAAACGGGAAGTATACTAATAGGCCGATAATTTGAGAAATCATTTATGTCGCCTTTTTTGTGCAGAACGGTTACCCTGGCAATTTGCATGCCTGAAGGAAATTGCCCAGATTGTAAACATAGATTATATAAATATGCAAGTTGATCAGATATAGGATCAATTACGTATTTGACAGGATGTATTTGGATGTCATTAGCATCGCAGGATGCGCTGTTGTTCATTTCAGAGAATATGGCTATTACTTCGTTTCCACCGACTGGTGCCAGAAATATGGTAGGTGAATGCCTCTTAATGGCTGGTGTAGGCATATCTACTCGACTATTGGACTGTTCAGTGAAGTACCCGTTGAATGCATCAGCGAGAGATTTGCCCACGTATTCGTGGCCATTCTGAGTAACCCTCTCCACTGGTCTACGGCCGTTGTTTAAAGGATCTAGTGACAAAAGTTTTCTCCAAAGTCTATCAGAACGGTTTACTGCACATTCAAAGTATTTTTCGTAGTAAATTCGTCTTGCATTTTGAATGTCGTTATTTAAAATATTTCTAAACTTCTTGAAGTCATTCAGGGTGGCTATGCTTTTGCTAGTGATAAACAATTTATACAATTTATTTTTTTCTTTAATGCGAGCATGTATTTCACGGGTTATCCAGGGTTTTTTATTCTTTTATGAATTCTTTTTTTCTTTAAAAGGAAAGTGTTTTTCGTATATTATACAAAATGTATCTCAGAACAGTTGATACGCGGTGTTCGCATCACTTTCTATATGTATACGACTCCAATCTGTATTTGATACGACAACGCGGAATCTGTCCAGTGCACCGGTGGTTACGGGCTGATAAAGTTCCCTAGTTCGAGATACTTGTTTGGGGACTGCTTTTTGGCAGAAAAGGTATATGCCCAAGTGATCACTTAAATCACAGCACGTAACTCCTGAATGTCCGTTTGACTCGTCAATGTTAGTGATAAATAGGTCCAAGAGTGTTTCAGAGGTCGGTGTGATACGGGTAGGTGTTTTAGTTGTAATAGTCAATCCGTATGAGCGTAGAAGCACATCGAAACTAACACTGTTAGAAGACGAGGTGAGCATATCAATATTAAAGTCTCCACTGATTATAGCATCATACTTATGCATAACAAGAAATGTGAGGTACGATTTGAAAAATTCAAGGAAGGCACATATGTCACCACTTGGCGGTCTATAAAACGTTGATAGTATTGTATTGTTCCCTGCAATTATTGACACAACTTCCACATCAGTAGAGCAGAGGCAGAATTCTTGTATAGCTTCAGACTCAATTCTTTCATTAATTAGAATACACACGCCCCCACCTCGACGGCCAACGCGGCTGACAGCAAATGTTTTGTAATGGGGTACCTGAAAGCTATCGTCACCATCAAGCCATGTTTCCGATATCATTACAGCATCAAATGTAAATCCGAAGCTATCAAGGAGTATCTGAAAGTCATTTTCTTTTGTTGCCTATCGAGCGAACATTTAGATGAAAGCACTTTATTACGTTGTGTTTAAACCACTTTTGAGCAACACTGTGTTGTATGTCATGAGGAAGCAGGGATTGGTCAGAAGAATCGAAATTTGCAGCAGTCGTAAGTGGATAGGTTGAGGCAATGTTATTACCAGTACTCATTACTAAAATTTACAAAAAGACTGTGAGATGCACGTGGTAATGTTTCATCTATATTGTTGCTGGAGTAAAACTGTTTTACGCCCTTCACGTGCCCTTTCTTTTTGTGGAAGTCAGCAACAAGTTTCTCACACAACCAACTTTTAGGTAACCAAGTGCAAACTAGGGCCACGGAAGCAAAAGTGAATACTAACGCCATAAACTCTGCCGTTTTATAATACAAAATGAAGAAATGCACGAAAAAAATTTTTGCATCGAGTGATCAAAATTACTCTTTAGCCTATTACGGCTGATATTACAAAAATAAATAAGCAAGAAAAAGGTGGACAGCAGTATGACTAAATTTAATGCTCGACATAATTTTTCGGATATGATCCCTGCTTCAAGTTTACAGTAAGAAAAATGTCTACTTCGTTGTTTCTTTCTGAAACTGCGCAAAGGATTTAGCTTATCCGGAATACTAGATTCATTGCATAGCATTCGTGACGAGCTAACCATTTTCGCTACGTCTTCGCCGCTGAGAATCCTTATCCTGGGTGCGCCATCAGCTTGTCGTGCAAAGATCTTGCCATCACGCACCCAGACATACTTCCAGCCTACTTCGTGTTTGCGCGCTGTAGCTCGGCCGAGTAGACGCTTCAGTTCAGGGCACAGATGCTCGTTCACGAACACTGCTGCTCGAGAATCAATGCCGACATCAGAACACTTCAGGCTTATCCTGGGCGCGTTCTTCAGAAAGCTATCTCGCTTTTGCCTCTCTGCAAATTGTACTACCACGTTCTTCTTAGTTTCGTTCTTAGCAGTTGGAACCCAGTGCACACGCTCAATATCGGCTGCGATAAGCGGAACGCTTAAACATTCACCAATCTTGGTGACCAGTTCAGTTAGGTTCACAGAAGCACTGCAGGGTATACCTTTAATCTCAATGTTTGCCTTCCGAGAATACTGCTCCGCTTGAATAATTCTGCATTCATGGTCTTTTACCTGATGTGCGAGACCAGAGCACAATACCTGTAACTGAGCATTCGACTCTCTAAGTTCTTTGTTTTCCGCCTTAATTTCCTCGTATTCTTTGTTCGTCTCAGTCAAGAAAGTTTTGATATCTCTTAGTTCTTTGCAGAAATCTCGCTCAATACTTTCTTTGAAGTCTTTGAACTCTGCCCGCATATCACGTTTAATTCTTCAAACAGTGCTCTGATCTCTTTTGACATCTTAAGGATAGCAACAGCTAGTAAACAAGAAATGAATTGCACTATTACAGTGACAACAGCACCTACAACCACAACCAGACAGTAAATAAGAACAGCGGAGGCACAGACACTACGAATTACACTTGTGGCAGCAGCAGCAGTGGCGGTATACACGCATGTATTAGCAAAATATGTGGGAACGTATAACCAACCTGCAAGTATCACCAGAACGCCGTTACTCCGTGACCTCTTGCCACCGCTGCCGCTGCCAAAGTGAGCGAAGTAGGGCTGTTTTGACGCCCACAAGATGCAGGCGATAACGTCGATAAGATTGTGTCCAGCGATCACAGATGGCGGTGGCGGACAATCACAGGTAGGCAAGCCGCAGGGACGAACAAGGCGCGCCGTCAACTCAGGAGCAGTTGGTGCTAAATTCGAGGCGCACAGTTCAGGCAACGCGATGGGCCCCGCAACCTGCAAGTATCACCAGAACGCCGTTACTCCGTCACCTCTTGCCACCGCTGCCGCTGCCAAAGTCAGTGGTGCAGTGGTAAGGTTAAAATTGCCGCTAAAATTGGTACCCCGCCAATAATAGTTCCCAAAATGGTGTCGTGTATGCGCTGAAAAGCCTCGACAACGTTATACTGCCGCGTAAGATTTTGTATGATGTACGCAAAACACTGCACTTGCAATGTGAGCAGTGAAACTAGCGTTACAAATGAAAAAAGAAAAGCTTTATTTCTATTTGTTAGGACGACCTGAAATATAATAAGTACCATGGGCACCGAGTAACGTGTGAACTAGTGTATAACTAAAAAAAAAGAGAAATTAATTATCCTTGGGTATAAGCTCAATGCTGGTGTGTTGGCATGGTCACTATGGATGCGAACAAAGTCTCTAGATTGAAGAAATGTGAACTCCTATAGGAAGATGATTTGTAGTTTGCACGCTGCTGAATCAACAGCGCGTGCCTTTGAAGATACACTTTAATCCTAAGCGCCGTCATTGGACAGTTCAGCGGGAATTATGTATTTACCAAATGTCATGACCAGTACGAAGCAAACCTGAGTGCGACCAAATTGTAGAGCAATCAAGTGAAGCCTTGGCGGCATTCTCATGAATAGTGATGTGCAAACATCTATAGCACAATATGGATGTTTTGGTCCAATGCGCTAAGCCTACTTTGTTTCCCGATGTGGGGCTTTCGTTGGGCGATGGGTCTTGGAATCCCTTCCTCACTGTGTGCTTCCGGGAAAGGAATTAAGGTTGTGGTTGAACAGACATGGAAAGAAAAGCTCCGGGTCACAGCAATGGGAGCACTGCGCGTAATGCTTCCGGTACTGGTTTACTTGTAACGAAGAGTGATTCTCTAGGCTATAATAAACAAGAGTATCTCTCGTATTGTAATGCGTAGGCATAGTTGCTTGCTGTAGCGTTTGAAGTGTCTTGTTTAGTTCCGTGTGTTTGTATTGTCTTACGAGAGTAAAACAGTTTGCCCAAGCACCTCACAATGAGAAACAGTTTGTTCCTTTGGTTGGGCTTTTCTTTCCATGGGTGGCCTGCAGCTTTCGAGGCTCAAGTCGCGCACTCTGGCTGGTCGCCTGCCATTACAGTGCACCTGATATCAATGTTTCCATCAGTATCTGTTTTATCTCCACAGACAATGGCAGGCGGCTTGTCTTAGGTTTCATGAGTTAGAACTAGATAATGCTCCTAAATATTCCTTTGATGATGACCACTGCTGCAGCTGTGACTAGTGCAATGCTTGACGAAGCTTTGTATCATGCTGCTCGTCATAATTAATGTAGGGAAAAGTAATAACAACTACATTGCAGCACACCGCAATGTATTTGGGATTCCTTTTCCCTACCTCAGCAGTCCACTATCCCCCGTATTCTTCAATCGTTCCTCATCTTAACACTCAATCGCGATTGAAGAAAGTGGTTGGCAGCGCCACCTTTCGAGACACGTGATCACATCGCTTCATTTACACTTCACGGCCGTTCCAGTGAAGCACAGTGTCCATTTGAGTCGAGGTAAGGCACTGTGCTCACATGCCTGGAGTGCAAGAAGTTCGAGTCGTGGTTTGTTTGAGAATACTAGACTTAGGCAACGCATTCCACTGTTGACTGCAAGGCCAGGCTCTCGTCCTGTTTGCTTCAACCATTATGCGCCGAAAACACGTATTCGTCCTCATCCTTTAGATCTGTTTTTACGTGCACGATGCGGGAGTATTGACTCTGCAGCGCATATAACGCGCCTGCTTAAATGTTGTGTCTACTGAAAATTGCCAGACCATGAAGAAAACCTTTTCGCTCTGTCTTCGCATCAGATGAAAGAGTTCTCCTAATTGTGTAGAAAAGTTTCCCCGCCTTTACGAAGCTTTGAAGCAATAAAAATATTATTTTAGAGACCCCAGTAGAGGAGCAAACAAAGTGCTGCCATGAACAGTAACTGTACAATTTCGTCACAAAGCTTTAAGGCTGCGCTAAACCTTCTCAATTATCAAAGGAAGCACGCATTCTCGGTTCCGCAAAATTTAGGCTCAGAAGTGTAATTTCACGATTTGTATATCGGTAATGAAGGGCTGTGCTGAAGTTCTGTTTAGTTTTTTTTTTGTTAATTGCTTCCTTGTCAAGCTCTGCGTGAGAGAAATGCCTTTGTTTAAGCTATGTTCTCAATGGACGTTCTGCTTTTGTGTAGACAACTATAAAGTCCTTTCCATATAAATATAAGACTACATTGATAAAACACCCGTGCATGTTCTCATAGTCTTTATAATCACCGCATTATTTTTTTAAGTATCAGGTGATTACGCAAGTCGCACCATTGACACTAAACGCAGAAAGTTGAAGCTCATGCAAAGATTCACGTCTAAAAGCACTACATGTTTCTTTTTTTTCACCCATACGTTTAGTACCTCAAAGCCCGACCCACATGGGGCGATTTTCTTGAGAAAAACTGGCGAACAGCTTCGCGCGGCGTCCAACCGGCGGCTGTTAGCCTGGCGGCCGGCGACGGTTGGCCGTCGGTCAAGGCGGGCTAGATATGTTCGCAGGCGGTCAGCCGCTCGCCGGAAGCGGCGAATGAAGGCTGTCAGCGCGGACCAATCAGGGCGCGGTCGTGTCCGACTTCATGCTGCCGCATTTGACTCGGCTAGCGAGCCAAAAAGGCCAGAGCGGACATGGTGACATAAGCTAGCTGCGCGAACGTCGTACAATGATCAACTGATCACAGCCGTCCAGGCGCGACCAATATGGTTCAGTTGCAGAATAATGGTTCAGTTGCAGATACAAAACAACTTTTTCGCTGTATTTTACTGGAAATAGAATCACGCTGTTTCTAGCAACATGGAAACAGTGGCGGTGGCGTCCGCCTGTTTTTCGCCGCATGTGGGTGCAGCACGGCGGCGGCACGCTTGCGTTCCGCTGAGCTGGTGCGGGCCGCACGAAGTTCGCCGTGAAAGTTCGCTCCATGTGGGCCGGGCTTAAGACTTCTGTTGGAGCGGGAATACTACGAAAAACGCACAGACGTACGTAAGCACGGACGTAGCGCTTTTTGTAGGCATATATTTCTGTGCACTTTCCCGTGATTGCTCACTTTGTCTAACGTAGGAGTGGCTATTGATTAGATGCGTTCACAGGCCAATTATTTTCTTGCTTTTGCGCAATTAGTTGCGGAGTACCACGTGCTTTACACTGGTGATTGGTATTCTAGATTGTTGTTCTTATCCTGCAGTAGGCACTAGGCTATTCGTTGCTCAAGTTTCACTTGTGATGCCTATTCTAAAGTTGAAAGGTTGAAAGCCCTTTACCATTGAGGATGTTATTGAGAAACTTCACATACTCTGGTGAAATACTTCAGAGGAGAATTGCAGTCCCCCCGGATGAACTAAGGGCGTGGTGGAGAACCGCACTGACTAGCTATGATCTTCAGGACCAACTTTGGGCCATCCAGCAAGCCCGGGAAGCTACCGAGAGACAGGGTCTCTCTGCTGCCCCCGGCGCGGCCTAGACCCAGGCCATCAATTTGCCGGATATTTATTAAAGTTGACTCACACACACACACACACACACACTTCACACGGCGCAGAAAAGCGTGGCACTTCCAACTGGTATAAAGTTTTGCAATAACGAAATAAAATTTATATCACTCTCCGAACAGCAAACTAGAAGTTGGTGGGACCGATCTAATTTCTTTATGGAAGATTCATATTTTAACAAATCCAATTATTTGATCATTTCCCTTCCCAATCCCGGAAATCTATTATCGCTACGACCGGTGGTGGATTACTGACGTGTTTTGTGAGATTCGCAATTATTTAACTCTGGGAATGACATGAATATAAGAGAGGATGCCGTTAACTCGTCTGTCTACCCACATTACTGATAAATTTTGAGACCTGAATTGAATTCTGAGGTGTTACGTGCCAATCACACGATATGATTATGAGGCACGGTGTAGTGTGAGACTACGGCTTAATATTTTACCACGAGAAGATCTCTAATGGGCTCTCAATGCACGGTACAAGGGCGTTTTTGCATTTTGCCCTCCTCAAGATGCGGCCGCCGCCGCCTTGATTGAATCCCGTGAACCACGGGATCAAGTCGATAGTGTTCTCAATTTTGACAGAGTTGTCAATTTTTAGAACTCTTTCTGAAATGAAGTAAGTGACTTTGGTATTCATTCACTGCTTGTAGTCTGTTGTACGCTCTAAGTGAAAACGTGATAAAGGTCTGCTTTGCAGTTTGAAATATAATGCCTATTCGTAAGAACGAAAATGCCATCAACGCATATTTTAAAGATGTACGCGCCTATAGGGATAGAAAGGGGGCAGCCAATGCCGTAGTTTCATTGGAGATGCGTGTCACGCTTCTACTTTCAGAGGTTTTACGTGCCAAAACCAGTTCTGATTATGAGGCACGCCGAAGTGGAGGGCCACGGATTATTTGGCCACCTGGGGTTCTTTATCGTGCACCACAACGCACGCACACAGGCGTTTTTGCATTTCGCCTCCGTCGAAAGGCGGCCACCGCGGCCGGGATTTGATCCCGCGACCTCGTGCTCAGCAGCGCAACCACGCTTCGACTATGCAATGTTGGTTTGGCCTTGGTGAACCCGCCGGGAATCGTCTCTTCCTCAGCTCTTCTCTTTTCTAGCTCTTCTCTTTTCTAGTTAAGGTAACCAGTATTAGACATTAGGCTCGAGCATAAATCTCCCCTGCAAATACTAAGCACGCGGTTAGTCAATTTTTGTGGCTATAAGATGTTCAGGTGTTTTAAAGCCACATAACACTCGTATTTTTGAGGCTGCTCATTTTCTCTACGTTTTTTTTGAACTAAACGGGAAGACGTTTTCGGCGTAACTCTTAAAGCCGGAACAGCCTCTCTAACACTTAAGGTTAATCATTTATTATGAAAATATGCATTTTCATTCTTCTATATTCATGCATGTATGCTGGCTACGTGTTTGGGTAGCTTCATTAGCTTAATAATATTGGTAGCCAGAAAGTACGTCTCTCCTTGAAAAACAAGGCAATTCTAGATGGTTATAGCACCGCCTCTTTAGCTCGGTGTTTCGTGAGGTGTTCTAAGGCGTTCTAGCCTAAAAACACAAGCCATAAAATAAAATTCGCTTGCAATGAGGAAAGAAAGTATCATATGGTTGATACAGTCATTCGTGATCAATCATATCACATACATAGCAGGTTTCCACAATTGGTTTGCAGCTGAAAAGACCAAAATTAACAACCTCATAAAAATTCAGAGCCCTTCCCCTTTCGAGAAAACGCGGGTAAGTGAAACTTGTGGCACGACGACACTGACGCAGGCGTTCCGCTTCGTTCGCCATAAACTCAGGGTGGGCGGCTCTTCGTTGACGTTTGGGCTCAGCATCGCACTCCCGCAACTCGGGGTCCGTAGCTCTTCGCGGACGTTTCGCCTGGGCTTCGGAAGCCCTCACGCTAGTATCAGACAACAAGCTTCGCTCACTCCCATTTTCTCGACAGGAGAAGGGCTGGTGATTGTGTCTCTTTGCGACCCACGTGTGACAAGGTTAGTTCAAGGTCGCGTTACAGGTCTCCGAGCCCGCAGGGGTATGTGCCATTGAGCTTGGCCTCTTTTACACAATCACCAGGATCGGCCCACTTTTCAGCGTGACCCCAACACCACCACCACCGCCCAAAACTTGTGAGTCTATAAAGCTTGAGTTAAAAAGGCATACAAACTGGAACTACTGATTCCCACCAGTACGAGCGCGGATTTCTTCCCTAAGGTTAGCACTCCACAACGCACTGGACGAACTCGTCGGAGCTAACACGAGAAAGATCCAGCCCTGGAAGCGTTGAGTTGAGGATCTTTCTCGTGTTAGCTCCGACAATTAAATGGTGACCCGGAAGTGATTTTTTTATTCTAGCTCGATCTGCACCTGCCGCGCGGTCGAATGCCAATTTCTTCTTCCTTGACGGGGGCCGCATGCTGAGGCGCTACAAACTCATAGAAGCACAACAAACATCTCAGGCAGAACGCCTTACCAAAACCAAAAGAGGACGGAATGTACTACGCAAGTTAGGAATTAATTGCCACAATCAACCCGGGGAAAAGAGGACGATAACGAGAGAAATGCGTGACAAATTCCTTGTACCAACTCTACCAAAGAACGTGCATCCAGTTTACAACAAGGGCAGATGCATGAGTAGAGCAGCTAAAATGATCCCAAGCTATGGTAAAACTACAGAGCAGCCTTCGCAGACGCGTCTGATTACCCAGACAGAAATGACTACATGACAGTAGTCGCAGATTACGCCTAAAAACCACTTATAAGCGTGTTAGATAAAACCAACCATTCAGAAACAGCAGAGGAGGTAGCCTTTGCACTAGTATTGGTCACCACGAATGCTCAATACAACATTAGCGATTCTCAGGTCGCTATTAGAAACTATGCTAAAGGTAGGATCTCTCACTCTCTTGAGGCGTGTCACATCATCAGAGTCAACGAAGCAAAAATTCTCCAACGCAGAGAAGAACGGCAGAAAATTGCTCTGGTTCCCAACGCACACGACTTCAGGCATTTCCGCAATCGACCCCCACGAGTTAGCACACCGCGAAGCTCGAGGACTTACTCGCCGAACAGAGCAAGGAGTGACTTCCATCGGTCAGGAGAACGTGGAGGAGATCTGGAGAGAAAAAGACAGATTAACAACATTTATCGATATTACCAAATTCTATCAAAATTGGAGGCGAATATGGTCGCTGCCTCGCACTAAACTGAACACAGCTTTTTCCTTTGCTTGGAGGCGATTGAAAACAGAAACCTATACGAGCCCCATGCAAATGAAGACTTCCTACCCCGAGTAATAGGTGAGCGTTACATGTAAGCTTTGCAAGTCTGCTAGAGCCACCCTTAAACACATGTTGTGGGGATGTAAAATATATCAAGAGAAAATGGAAGTCTCGACGGAAAATCTACGGGCGGGGTGGTCGGCCACGCACCTCAGCTCAGAATCCCGCTCAGCTCAGAATCCAGCGAGTCATGGAAACTTCATGGAAACTGTGCGGGAGCCACAGTTCCAGTGGCCAACTGGGAGGTTCCAGGCCCGGGCCTCCCAATCTCCGGATTCCAAATAAAGTTCTCACTCATCCACTTGCAATGATGAGACCGGCTTGCGAACATATTACAGCAATCTCTTTTTCATAGCAAATGGAGTTACTACCGGTGCACTGAAAATAATAAAAGTTCGACAGGTGTTAGGAAGAAGCCTCTTGTAACACAAGGAGGAAGCCTGTTGCACATTTGGTGATACATGAAGTTATACAATCTGGATTGTACTTATCTGTAAGACATATTGGTAGTGCTTTAAGTTACGCAATTGGGGCCAGACAGCAAGACATAACGAGTCGTAATGGGAAGTACAAGAGTGGCACTAAGATGACCTTCTGACTAAGGTACAGTGGCACACGCTTTTTCCGCAGTGACGTACTTACGCAGGGGCCGTCCTCGCGAGCCGGAAGAGCGTGTACGCTCCTCCATCGCTCGCCACCGACAACCGACTGTGACATCAATGCCCAGAGCGCGTGCGCCCACTTTTCAGCCCCGCAGCACCTGGTGCGACTGCAATTACTAAACTTAAAAATTCGGCAGACACCTAAGACTCCTTATGTGGGGGAATGTAAAAGCATTATACCGTTCGTAGGCCTCGGAACGTCATTAACACGCTCATAATAAACACTCACGACGTGGCGCCACCTCCTCCACACCATCACGTGAGCCGCTCAATGACGTCCGCACTTGTAGCGAGATAGCTGCAACGTGAGGTGTGCAATCAGGCACGCACTAGGCCCGCCTTTATTAAGCCAGAACCGTGAAGCAGCCGTGACTTCCGGGAAGCGTGCTCGTCTCGCACCCCATTGGCCCCGGATCTGTTCTCACTGAGACCGAAACATACCAAATTTTATTTTCAAAGCAACTAATTGACTTTGTTTACAGGAACCTCCCTGAGAAACGTCACGTAAGTACGAGCATTTTTCAAGCAAAGCTTCTATTGGCTCACAAGTTTCGGTTGAGTTGTAGTGGCGCAAAAACTCCCGTGTGGCGCATACTTACATTGGATATGCGGATATGAGCTAGGGACAAGAACGAAAGAAGCAGGGAAATAAACGAAGCAAGAAAGAAAGAGCAGGTGTGGGAAAAGATGCGCCGGCGCCGGATCACGTGACGGGCGCGACCAATCATGGTCGTTTGGTGTGTCGCGGGGAGGGAAGTGGAAGGAAAGGGGGTACGCTCACGCTCCGCCGGGCCTCCCTCGCTTAAAATCTGTTTCGGCCACCGGATGCGAAGGCTCGCGTGGTGCGTTCCGCCGAGGAGCAGGCTGTGTTTGAGCAATGGTGCCACGAACTCGCTCGGGAAATGGCTTGTCGTCGGCGTGCCGACTCTATCGTGAGGATTTCCTAACCCCAGGCGGAACGTCACCGTCGTATTGCCTTCCAGGAACCCGACAATGGTGGTGCAGGCCTCGGCAACCTCCTCTGACAACTTCTCCGGTGTGACTGCCAGTTTCCAACGCGAGTTTCTCAACCGGAACTTCGACGCCAGTTGTAGTGCGTGTGACTGGTTGTGGTTCGAGTACAACGTGGTACTCAAAATTGCAATTACTTCCAGGGAACATCGAAGAAACACACAACAAGCTTCGTATACCCCCATTTCGTCGGCAGGGGAGGGGCTGCAGATGTTTTGATGTCTTTTTATTCTTTGCGGCGTCGGCCATTTTCCGTCACGGCGCACTTTCGCCAAGCGAAACACCAACATAGACATCTAAGGCTTTTGCCTTAATAAACAAAACTGGTTGTGGATGCCTTACTTTTTTGAGAGACGCGTTTACATACTCGTCATTTACATAACGGTTGAAGATCTTTGTTTTTTAACTATTTTCATGGGTTCCAACGATGGTTCAAAACACAATGCCAAGTTACGTCGGTGTAGGCAGCTGGGCAGCGCGAGATAGTATTTCTGCAATTTGGAATGCACCAGAAACATCACGCCCTACAGTATTTGATTGTATGGCACATATAACAAATTTGAGGAACAAGGGCTCATACCCAACAATTCCATGCTTGAATTTCTGCGTCGTTTATTGTGTTCGGCTTGCGACGCTACACAGCCTATCGAACGAATTTGTTAAGTTCTTTCTGACAATGTTTATTGGTTTATTTTTACATGGTTCACTGTCGCACACCAAATCTGCACACCATCCTTGCACATGTCCACAATTTATGTTTGTTCTTATTTTAATAAAGACACGACAGGCCCAGCTGAACTCTCTACTATTTATTTATTTTTATCTCTTTATCGCAGTACACACAGCGCCATTGTGACACTACAGTTGAGGGGGGGGGGGGGGCGGAGGGGAAAAGAAGAAGACAAGCAGGTGAATCAGAGCATTAAGCGAGATTACCAGCAGCATGAAGTTAAAAACATTTGCAGGCGTAAGTTGGAATCAGCTAGCGCAAGGCAGGGTTAATTGGAGATCGCAGGGATAGGCTTTCGCCCTGCAGTGGATATAAATATAGGCTGATGGTGACGGCGACGATGATCACAGCTGCATTCTAATATAACTGAACAGCCACGAATTGTACTCGAAACAAAGACAAAAGACAGAAAAATAAGCAATGCTTTCGGAAAACATAAAGTACAATGGGGAAAAATGCACTACTAAGCGCAAGAAAGACCACGTATACATCTACCAATAATTGTAAGAACAAATAACTCTGAAAGTGATTATCCTCTTTTGTACGTCAATGAACGAGAATTTCTTCCCGAGTCAGGGTGAGAATGGAGCGGAGTCATTACACATGAGTCTATCACGTCACCGCTCGCCTGAAGCTTGCAGACATTAAATTTGTTGACTGCACTGTCTTCGGAATCAGCCCATAATGCCAGGCTGCACATACCCATGCATGATAATGAGCCACATTGTTAGCCTCGACTAAGTTAGTAATTGGCCCTCATTTTTCGTCACTTTCTCCACGATTGGCACGTGAAAACGGCTAGAAACACATACCCGGTACGACAAAAAAGGGGAAGAAGCTTGCAAGCACCGTCTTTAAAACACTTCATTGAAGGTCATAACAGAAACATGCAGTGGCTGATGATGCTGCTGCTGATGATGATTTATTTATTTATTTATTTATTTCAATACTCTCTATACAACGAGGGGCGGCACAAACACTCGTGGGTTTCGGTAGAAAACGTATTCCTTGCGGTTTAGAATGATGATGGACCTGGGTTGTTGGCAATAGAGTCGGCGAGATGGTTTCAGTTCGTCGCTGTAAAAAAATTGTTGATAAGCACTTTCGGTGTTCGTTTCTTGCCATGCGCAGACGCAGCGGGAGTGCCAGCTGACATGTTAATGCTTTTGTGTATCAACAGCGCGTGGAAAACGCGCATAGATGTTAGGAATGCCGACGTAGGTGCAAGGCCAAGGTCTGCGAGGCAGCACATAATTGAGTCTCACGTACACGCGTGATACCCTAAAGCACATGACTGAACCGCCAATCTGGTTTCAGAAGCTTGGTGCTTTGGTGTCTGTGGTGGCCTTATTTGAAGGCATTTTAAACCCGTAGAGTCTAGCCAATAGATGTAGTAATATTGTGTGGCACCATGTGATCTGCTTTGTATTTGTACGTGTGTACGTACTGTTGCGAAGATGGTAATAACGAATAGAAACGTTGGCGTGGCTCAGTGGTAGAGTAGCTGACTGCTGCGCAGCGGGATGGGTTTGATTCCGGAAGGAACTGGGTATTTTTTTCCCTCATTCTCCGCTATAGCTGCTATGGACACCGGACAGGACCGGCGGTGGCGGCTGTGGACACCATCGCCAACCGAAACGGCTATTGGAATGAGCCAGTAACAGCTTACGTTGTAACACAGCACCTGCGGTTGTCCTGTATTCTTTCTCGTGTTTCGTTACTTTGTGCACTGCTCAAGAGTGGATATAATTTCTATAAGTGCGTTAATCAGGCACTTAAAGCGGACAGCTGCCCTAGTTGGAAGAGACCGCAAGAAAGGGTCAAATGCACAAGAGCTGTACTTAAAGCGGACAGCTTGACTAGGTAAAAGATTCTTAATTTTACCTATTTCATTAAAGTGCTGGAAGGAGGGTGGGCATGAAATGTCAAGTTTTTTCACTCAAGTGACGTCATGAGAGAAGCAAAATTTGGAACATATTGGGGCCTCCGGGGGCGGCTTTGGAGCGCGCAAGCACACATAGCGGGGCAGTGTGGTTTCTTGAGCAGAGTTCTTACCAACTTTCTTGGTTGTCGCCAGCTACAGTTTGATATACTATATGTGAAATTGAGATTCTGTTCATTTCTTTTCATTCGTCGAGGCGTAAAGCCCATCACGGAGAAAGCCATCGGCGCTGTTCACGCGAACCCATGATGAAAGGCAATTTAAGTAAAAGAAAATACAAAAACGACGCTGCAAAATTCGGCCAAATGGACGGCATCTCATCAGTTCGGGACCTAATTCTGCACTCTGTGCCGTAGAGAACACTTTTGATAAGAAATCTCGTGGTATTTAACGAGCTAGGGTTCTTTAGCTTCCTCCAAATTGAAGGGCAATAGCGTTCTTTATTCTGCTGTCAGCTCCTAGCAGCCGCTGCAGACGTATTTTGCCATTACCAGGGCCGTTCTCAGGCACAGAAAGCAATTCTATAGCATAAAATCAAAGAATAAATAAACCTTCATAACAATAACTTATAAAATATTCTCAATTTATGCGTTATTCTTCGACGACGTCGATCGTTCGTACCATTTTATGCTTTCTGGAACCTAATTCCTAATTTGCATTTTATATGAAAACAAGCCCTGAAAAACAAAATGTTTCTGCAACTATTTTGGGATTCTTGGTACCCTTGCGTAACTACATTGTCAGCTTGAACACTTCTCAACAGGATTATGCGCTTTACGTCTTCTATTCCTTTGAGGATCTACGCGACTAATTAGTCTGACAGAGCGAGGCCCATCCGGTACGCTAGGCTTACTAAGCGCATTCTGCGCTGAACAGTGAGCCAGCAGCGCCGCTCTGAATAAGTCAGCACCGTGCTGTGTACACGCGAGCTTACCGTGTGCTGCAGTGGCTGCTTGATTGCAAATAGGTGGCGCCGTGTTAGCGCGAATGGAAGTAAAGAAAAGAGAAGAAGTCACAGTGGAACAGTGTTGCTGCCACGTTTCCGAAATGGCGTTTGTAAATCCATATAATTGTTCTTGAGGCAGTATCATGCAGTACCTTTTGGAAATCGGCCCTAGCAAACCACATTAAAAACTTCATGCTTTTGCAGCTCTATACCCATCAAAGCTTGCATGGAGCCTATTTAAGTGGTGGCTGAACAAAGCTTTTTTTGCTTGCTTCAAGAATGTCATAGGTTGTTTCTGAGAAATTGCAACAAAAAAGCTTTTGTTTTTCATAAGGCCGTTTGTGCTGTATAGAAGAATATATTGAGTGTGATACTATTATTTGGCCGCACCCAGACAACTATTTTCCTTCGGAACCGAATAATAATTGGCAAGGTATTTTAATGCTTATTCATGAAAACTGAAGTGGATGATCCCATAGCAGAATATTGGGTAATATAAAAGAAGTTTCGTGCGACAACTAATTGCTCAGCGCGCGAACATCGAGAAACAAAGTACATGCTTTATTATTGCCTAAGACGTGCACAGAATTTCAATATTGTATACTTGGAGTGATTAAGCAGGCTTTCCTGTGTTTGAGACGTTCACATGCAAACGTGAACGGCTTTCAACCAGAAAGGAAAATATGTCATTATGAACAAACTGCAGCTCAGAAGCGTTTAATGAACAATATACGAAACAATTACTACAGCACGTAATGATGATTTTCTATTATTGTATTCGAAAGTTATTAGGAATACATTTTAATACCAGTACTTTGGATTTGTAAGACAAAAGCTGAGCAATGTAAATAGAAAGACGACACAGTGGGGACCGCATTTCCGAAGGGCACGTTCCTTCTGAATCTATTCATTCCTTATGATTCGAGTCACCGAGATCAGGATCTCGGCATAAGCCTAAGTACGGCTTGTGGTGACAATGGTGAAATGGAAAGAGAATAACAAATTTAAATAATATTTACAAAAAACTACCCCACCTCTCTTTGTTTTAGAAGAGCAATAGCAATTTCGTTTTGTTTTCAAGTGACATGTGTGGTACGGTTACCCCACACGAAAAAGTATGATAATCTTTGTTTTCAAGAGGAGGAGTTTGCACTTATGCTCATATTTGCAGGCGTGCCGGGGTAAACATTATGCCGACTGTTAAACAGCAAGAATGCTGCTCGAGAATAACACAACAGATAAACATCTCCTTATAACAAGTTCTTCACTCTTCCTTCCTTTATACAGGTTTATATAAACATCAATAGAGGCATTAAACAAAGTTCTTCGATATAACATAGGTTAGAGTGTCCACATGCCCTGTCTCAACAAACGTCCCAGCTTTAGAGCAGAAAACCCTAAAGTGTATTTTAGAGCCACAGGGATGCAACTTGTCGAGGACGACAAAATGGACACGGACCATTAGTGACTTTCAAAGGCCTTTTTTGTTAGTGTGTCTTGCAAATAACCTCACTTCTAACGCGTACATTACGGTTTCTTCTCTCACTATTCAGGGCGACGACTCCTTGTGACTTTCGCATATGTATGCCGCACATATGCGAATGTCCATGGAATGCCAGTGCCAAGTATTTTCGCAAGTGCATCCGCGTGAATCGAGATTGTCGGCTTCTCTTGCGCACTCCCACACCCTTCAGAAGTATGCACGCTTTTATGTTTTTATTTGAGAGACGTTACGGTCACTCGTCTGTCTCGGCGCTAAATGGAAATCGCTGCAAACGTCGGCGGCTCTAGAAGATAAGGAATTATGGCTGGCTGGCCCATGGGGTGCGGCTCAACCCAACAAATGGAAATGTGGGGAGAATCGACGACGCGGCTTACTGCTTCATTTCGTCACACGCTTCCCTTGTTGTGTCGAAACACCTCCGCATTAACGGCTCGCGTTTCCATGGAGATCGGAGGTACTAAAAGCCGAAATCCCGCGCAAGAAAAGGAAAGTGCGGCAACCCGAATTGATCGGTTGGACGCGCTGAGAAATGCAAGATGCAAATTTTAAAGCAAAATTTCTCAGAAGCACAGGCGGTAACAGCGTTTATGTACTTTTTCTAACGTCTCTTAAATAAGCATTTACGCTTGATCATACGAAATGCGTAGACACGCACGCAGCCCTAATCAATGCAAGAAGACATGCCGACGCTGGGAGGTAGAGAAACAATGGCATTTTAAGGAAGTAAACAAGAAGTCCCCAAAAAGTAGTATTCTCGTTTTACATGCATAAGCCGTAAATAAGAAGCCCCATAGCGATAAATTTTAGTGCCGGTGTCACAAAAAAGCGTGATATTCTTCGCTGTGGTGGGAAATGCATCCTTTTATTTCCGGGATACAGCTGCGCCAGTGAAACCCTAAAAGAGATCACGCTGGTAAGTGCCGGGTAGAGCAGAAATGTGCTCCAATTAGTTATCAGATTGCCCTAATTGCGTGAGTCGCGATGAGCAAAACTTTTTTTTGCATATTTTATACATTTCGTGAAGTACATTGATGTTTCTTTCTCTTTTTTGTTAAATGTATATGCCGTAAAAGTTGACATCAAGGGCCATGCCCGCTACTCCTTCTCTATTACGAAAACAATAGCAAAGATATGCCGGCTCAAAGAAACAAACGATCAAAAAAGAGAGAGACACTTTATAACCAAAGATAGGAAGACTCAAACAAGCATACTGACAAGATAGATAGAATATCAGCAGGTAATGTAAGTGATGTACAGAAAACGCTTAAGCACAGTTGACTTAAATTTGAAATTAGCCCATTCTACGTCAAAGAACACAGAATATTCATATCAAAAAGCGTCAGCTAGGATTGTAGACCAGTGATTTGTTCAGGTTTGAAGAAATATTACTACCATAAGGTACTGCGAAAAGATGAAGTAGACATGTTTTCACAGCACGAACATGACAATGTCGATCAATAATTGCTTGGCGAATGAACCAATGGACGTGACGCTGCTAGGCCACGATCATTTCATGGTTGAGAGAAATTGCTTCAGTGTGGCGTCTTTTCCTCCCTAAAGAAACATGAGAACTCACGCGTGAAAGCCACGACACAATGCGGCTGCAGTATTAAAAGTACACCTCCTGTAAAGAAGAGGGCGTCAATATTAAGACTGATGCCTTTGTCCCACAGTGAAATGTTATGCCCTCGCACAAGGCGTCTGTTGGGGCATTTTACTGCACAAAAGACATGCAAGTTACATTTTTGAATTTTTGATATACAATATTAATGAAATATAGAGCATTTCAACAAGTCGATCGTTCATCTGGAAGCGGAAAGTTTCGAATAGTTGTCTTGTATGAAGCCCAAGAAAAGGTTTACTCGTTATTATTAAATACACGTGAGCAAATAGCGCTTGCACAACCTCTGCAATGTTACAACAATAATGCATTTGGCGTCATAGCAAAAAGGGTAAATCTTCGTGGAGAATAATTTACTTCCTTCGCACTGTAACCTAAGGACGAAAGGACATCATAGATTGAGAAGACTGCAGCCCACTTAGGGGACTTGGAATGACTGTATGAGCCTTAAGATGAAATTTATTTTAGAGAGGAATCAGACATGCTGTTACAGGGGCCAAATTATTGCAGGGCAAAATCAGTCTTACCACTTTGAGGGTGGTCGCTGTAACGGCACGTGCTCAGGCAGGTTGGAAGTATACTATCGATTGTACTAGCAATATTATTCTTACTATGCCTCTTCCAAACACACACACACACACACACACACATACACAAAATCGAGAAAATGCCAATACATCTATATAAAATAGCTATAGTGAAGAATGTCTGCAGAATATACACTATACGTCATTTCAGCGCATTCAAGTATCGGAACACAAGCAAAGAAATACCAAGGTATACCAAGCAGGCTAGCCTTCGCCAGCCTGCACATGCCCTTTATAAATTCTTTCTCGCAGGCCTGTACGGGGGCACTGAGAGTCAGGAAACAACTAGATAAAGCTGGATGCAACACGTAAACATATATTGCCCTCCTTTGAGTATGATCTAAAGCATGCGACAACCTGCCTTCGGATAGAGAAAATGAGCTTTCCACAGTAAATAAATAGAAATGTATATGTCACCAATTTTTGGAAGTCTATAACACAGAAAGTTAGGGCATCCTGATACCAGCCGTGTGTGTGGAAAATGGCGGTGCATAGTCCTTTGCCGGAGGCATATTATGGTGTAATTTGTACAGTTGGCAATGTTGGCAGCTATAACATGTGTTCATGCTCGTTTACTGTGTGAAATTTAGCTACTTTTGCGGCTTTTAGACATATGTGCGTTTGCAAGTTTACAATTCCAGCTGGCCGGGGGCCTTAATTTGATGGCTGTAAAATTCGAAAATGCTCAAGTAGTTCAATTTTAGCGCACGTTTAAGAAACCCCACGGGGTAAAATTATTCTGGAGCACACCATTATGCCGTCCATCATAACCTCAGTATTGACTTGGGCTCATGACCACCTCGACCAAGTTTACGAGATATGGCGGTCTATGTATCACCGACTCGGTCAAGAGCTGTCACCACCTTTAAGGGCGGGGAGTGATGTACTCTACATGATGTTGATTTTTGCAAGCATAACACACCATTTAGCAATGTCTTGCATACCTAAAGAACAAAAAACATCACAAAAGATATGAGGGTGAAATGAAGGCAAGTACAATGGTCTGGCACTAACTTCCAGATAAATTTCATTTGCATAAACAAGGTTTATATACATGAAAAAATAATTACACCACTGTGGCGTCATGAATCCTCTATCACATCAGAAACACGATCTCTTGGTTGGCAAATGCAACTGACGGGCCGCTAATGCACGTGAGTTCGGCCCTGGAAATGCGAAAGGCTTCCAGTATCTCCCTTTCTAGTCTGTCGCCGAGACGTGCCAGAAACTTGGTGTGATTAAGGTTGGGATGGCATTAGCAGTGCTTACAATGTTCATCCAAATGCCCGCCAACATTGTTATTTATGGCACTGTTATTTCCCTAAGTATTTCACACCACCTCACCCACACCAAGGTCCTGCTGCTTGAATATCTAGGTTAACGCATTGTTACTTCCGCAATTTATTTGTGTTACTTCTGCAAAAGTGTATATTCAACACATCTTCACAGCACGATGAAAGCATTGAAAAATAAACTCGAAAAAAAAACAGGTAAAACATCGCAACACAGGAGCATCTGTTTCTCTATCAGCTGGCTAAACGAGTAAATAAATAAAAACCATGACGCAGACAAGCCACAACACGACTGTATGTGGCTCATTTTCTTGGCTGTGTACTTCATGTTTCTTTTTTATGGTTTTCACTATCGACTAGGTACCAAGTGGTCTAACCCGTGACCTTGTTTTTCAATCAGATGGAACCACAAAGCAGAAGCAAATTCCTGAAGCTCTACCATCTCCAGAGAAAGCAAGAATGCTTATAAAAAGAAAAATGGATGCTACGAAACATCTTTGCTACAGTGGCCGCGAGTCATGAAGGCTGACACAAAATGCAATAAGATTTTCGCAAAACTGATCTCGCGATGAAATTGGATGGTATAAAAGTAATATAAAAGATTGAGCACAAAACCAGTACAACGATCCACCATATTGCCCATGCACATGAAGCGAGGTTACCACACGAAGTGACAGTGTCGCTGCTAACCACAGTGCCATGCACTTGATACCACGACATCGTGCATCTTGTAATTGTTGCACCCCAGTTGAAGCAGCGCAGTATACTAGTATTCTGGATGAAACTTAATTGCACTCTATCCTTATCAAGCGGACGCGCACGACGCGGAGGTGTCGGTTGTGGACGGGGCGCTATACCTTTCAAATATTTAAGGATGCGTACCTACTGTACGTATCTGAAGAAGCTCGAGAACAAGTTGAGGACCGCACAAAGAGCGACGGAACGAAAAATGTTAGGCCTAACGTTAAGAGACAGGAAGAGAGCGGTGTGGATCACAGAACAAACGGGGATAGCCGATATTCTAGTTGACATTAAGCAGAAGAAGTGGAGCTGGGCAGGCCATGTAATGCGTAGGATGGATAACCGGTGGACCATTAGGGTTACAGAATGGATACCAAGAGAAGGGATGCGCAGTCGAGGACGGCAGAAAACCAGGTGGGATGATGAAGTTACGAAATTCGCAGGCGCAAGTTGGAATACGCTAGCGCAAGACAGGGGTAATTGGAGATCGCAGGGAGAGGCCTTCGTCCTGCAGTGGACATAAAAAATATAGGCTGATGATGATGATGATGACGATCTACTGTGTTGCCTTGGAACTTCCCTTCTAAGGTGACTGACAAAGAATGGACACATAAATGTCACAACCGCTGTCCTGAATTTGTCTGCTTGGCCACATACCTAGTGGTATACAGCTAGGTACCCAAATTGCCTATACTCAGCCTTACAGCAGCTAGCCCGAAGCGGTTCATTCGGGCACATTCCTAGCAGCCCATGTCGTTTGTTCGGAAAGACATCAGCCACCTTTAGTGGCCCAAGCTAGTAGACAACTTGTGCAAGTGGGCGAGAGAAGTTACTTACAAACACACCGCAAAGCGGCTAACGTACCCGAAAATGCTACTAGCATTAAAAGGCAGCGGAAACGAAGCAACTGAAAGGACAGAAACCGTTCTGTGCTATGGGTTTCCGCTTGTCTGTTATGTTTTATTTCACTTGACTTTGTCACAGCTTTTGAAAATGTATCGACAGTTAAGAAAGTTGCAAGAAGTAAATCAAGCTTTGTCTGACGACAGCACTCTAGATATTCGTGTTTCGTTCATGGTCGTGGAAATGGAATCTGCCGAATAAGCAAATAAATTCTGCAGGAAACCACAAATGGAGAAAAAAAGGCTCATGAAACGCCAAAATGTATTTTTATCTCTTTGCAGCTCTCGGCTGGATGGTAATATATTTTTTTTCTATCAGGCATTCTCCCAAATGTTCCACGCGCCACGTTCAAAGTTGCTTACAGTGCACGGATGCACCTATTTCAAGCGCGACCGCCCTTCCACACATGCGTATGCAAGTTAAGCCTTTCTTGCTTTGTTTATGTTGGCGTCGCCCAGAATGCGATTTTACTCTTCGCTCTGTCAACAGTGCCTGGGAGCCACAAGTTGCCGAGTCTTATCCCCGAAAGCTTGACTGAGCGTCAGCACGTATTTCGCCGTGAGTGCTTCCCTGCGTTTTCTGTGAGAACCGCAATAATAATAATAATAACAGGAATAATAATAAAAAAAGAAAATAGTAAACAAACACATGGAGAGAAACACACGTGTTTTGACCATATGCGCCTGAGGTGCAGAGCAATAGACACCGTTTTCTGGGCATTGTGAAAACATTCGCGAGCCATAAGTTGAAAGGTTACTCGCTGTACTCGGAGCGACTGCAAAAGACTGCTCCTGGATGTTTTCAAGTGGCGTAGTTTATTGCTTCCATTTTCTGGCTCTTGCAGTAACGTCACCGTAAAATCGCTGGTAGTAAAGTAAGGTTAGAGCTCACTCAATGTTTCTTTCGGGGGCACTTGTTCTCTCCGCAGCTAAAGTGGAAAGTCGTGTGAGAAGCCATATTGTATGAGAAGACGAAACTATACTTCATCGTGCAAAGTAGTGGGGTAAAACTGTTTTTTATTGCGATAGTAATTATATTGACACTCCAGGCACATTTCTACTTCAGCTTAGAGCTCACTCAATGTTTCTTTCGGGGGAACTTGTTCTCTCCGCAGCTAAAGTGGAAAGTCGTGTGAGAAGCCATATTGTATGAGAAGCAGAAACTATACATCATCGTGCAAAGTAAGGCTGTTTTTTATTGCGATAGTAATTATATAGACACTCCAGGCACATTTCTACTGAGCTTAGAGCTCACTCAATGTTTCTTTCGGAGGCACTTGTTCTCTCCGCAGCTAAAGTGGAAAATCGTGTGAGAAGCCACATTGTATGAGAAGAAGAAACTATACTTCATCGTGCAAAGTAGTGGGGTAAAACTGTTTTTTTATTGCGATTGCAATTATATATACACTCCAATCACATTTCTACCGTAGCCGTCGCCGTTAGGTTCCGTATAATTCCTAAGGCGATAAAATCGTTGCCGTGCTCCATACACTGTATGTGCGAGTGAAGCGTGCGAGCGTGAGCCAGCGATCGCGGCACAATCTCACGCACGCAAGAGTGGAAAGCGGGAAGGAAGCGCGTTGTCTTTCGTCATGCGCAATGCTCCGGGGAGAGGGCAGAGAGGGGGGGGGGGGGTTCTACTCCGGGTAGCCTGGGCGGCTTCGTGGGCCCGCCCGTGCCGCTGTATGTTGGAAGCTATCTGTGACGGGGACACAGTCCGCCATGCGCTGTGTTTTCGCGGCTTAGTTCGCGTTAATGCGAGACGCAGCACGTAAGTCAGTTCGCTCGCTGCTGCTGCCGCGCTTACGCACTCCAGCTTTTTGACAGCGAGTTTCCGCGGTCATCGAGTGATATGTGTTCATGTTTGCTTGTGCGCGCGTGACACCAAGTTTGTTAATTTAGTTGGTATGCCTAGGTTTACAAGTTTATACGGCCTGTAAAACTGTTATTCTTACTTCATACAGCTGTCCACTAATTTTCTCTCGAAATCGACGCTTCGCCTTTCGAGCGAAACTGCGACTTTCTTTTGCATCAGAATGCTTATTCGCAATCTTCTGGATAATAACTATTGCTTTGCAATAGGACCTGTTATGTGCTGTTATACTTTGGCTCTAAAGTGATGCGCTGTAGCCCTGTCGACATTTCCATGTCTATTTTAATTCCTCGCTGACGCTTCTGCATAGGTGAGAGTGTCCATTCACATACTACCAAATTGACACCCAGACACTTTACGAACTCTCAAATTTTCTCAAATAAGTCCAATTTATGTAACAGCTACAATGACACCATGCAGCGTATAAAGCGTCGATTGTATATGGGTACGTGAAAGGACTCGACGACTGCGTTGCCTACTTGTCACTGTAGATCTTTCGATAACCGCGAGAGAGCCCTTTCTCTCCGGACTGTTGAATTTTAGTAGGAACCGCCCTGATGCCGCTACTGCAGTTCTTTCGAGCGCGAAGCACGTGAATTCACAACAGTTCACAGCTCATTATGGTGACGTTCAAAGTAGGTCTTGTTAGAATGGTCTATAGATACCGCGTATACAGTTTCAAGGTGGTTCAATGGGCTCAGGTTATGGAACACTGAAAAGCTACCCTAATTTAGACTTAGAAGGCATTTTTGAAAACTGTATTTGCAATAATATCGCAGTATTAGGATGATTACTAAAAGAGAAAATGAAGTACAGATAATTTTGTTTTATTTCACACCGAAACCCCTTGCTGGTGCGTCAGTGAGACGTAAGAGATTAAAGAGTGTTCTCTCATAATTCACTAAGCTTGCCAAATTGAATATTATCCTCTTTAAGAATACAATATACACATTTTTCAGCAATAAAGAATTAACTAGGCCCTAGCAAACGCCGTCTAAATCAATAACGCCATGACGAGCTTGTGCAGGATCTTCAAGGTGGTGTCAGCACCTATCTTTCGTTGTTGTAGCTCTTCTGGCTTAGCGTGCCTCTTCTCGTGGTAAAAAGTAGATTTTCTTGGCGTTGTAGAATAGCCATCAGCTAATACAGAGAAATCATTCTTCAATGTATCTTTAAGGAAGTAAGCGGGTTAATGCATTTAGCTGTACTTCTTGCTTCATCGTACTGCTGGCTCACCTGCTCCTCACCGACATAGGAGAGTATTTTTTACGGCCGCAGCAAACACCTTTTTGCCTTAATCAAAGATACCGTTAGGACAATCGAACCTGACTGATATGATCAGCAATTATGAGTTGAAACTGGGCCCCCCATTCGTTCCAAAAACTTCTAGAAGAGTTAATGCCCTTCAAATAATACTAGCATCATGACAATGGCTAGAACACTGGACGTAAGCAGAGTAAACCTTTTTAAAGTTTCCGAGCCGGAGAGAATAAGGAAACTGTGCTGCACAACATAGAATGGCAGTGACGAACACATTTAGGCAGTGTATCGTATCTGCGCAAGCGGCGATGTTGGGGCCTGTTGGTACGGCATACTTAGCTTTGAAATGCAACGCGTGTGACAAAAAACTACAGAGAATCATGAAGGCTGAACTTGCGAAAATGTTAGAAACGCTTGAAACAATTTTTCACCAATATGTCATTACAACTGTCATGGAAATTTTTCGCACAGAAAATATTTACTCAAGAAAGACAACAGTTGCGCAGCATGCTCATAACATTCTATGCATGTCCAGCCGAAGTACTACTGTAAAGGCTGGCCGAAGAACACAGTAGGGCACTATGACTGCAGTTGCGCCAGTTCTATATAAATCGGATTTCATCGGAGAGCTTAGCCGACAACCTATGCGTAACAGCCAACATTAAAAAGCCCGTAAAACCTCAAGCAAGAGCACAGAAACAGATCACTTTTATTTTCACAACTCAGCAAAGTATTAGATATGGCACTACTTCAGCCCGTCGTCATGTGCGACGTCTTTTCATTTAAATTTATATTTGCTTACCCTAAAGGGTCTGAACAAAACACTCGGCTTGCTGTTATTTATATTCTTATTGACGTGTTATAAGGAAATGTTGCTGCACAAATACGGCGCAGGCTAATATTCGGTTCTTGAATATAGGGTGCCTACAACGTACAGTCGCAACATACAAGATATAACATATACCATAGCGATCTTCTCATATTCTACTTTGATGACTCTTCCTTATTTAACGATTCGTCCTTATTATGTTCATAAACCGTAGCCTACGGTTTCTTTTACGAGTAATAAGTTTAAATAATAAGACCCCTAAAAAAAGTAATTGGACAGTGACTTCAAGTGAGCGAGCGTTGTCGTTGACCCTGCCACATTTGGGAGCCCCTCTGTGATGCTGAAGATTCTTGAGTTCATTGGCACTCATGGCGAGGATTTCGACAGAAAGCCAATTGAGGCACGTGGACTGCCAATGAGATCCTCTCGGCTCTTCTAGGCGGCGTAATTGAGACAGACCAACTCGACACGTGCACGTTGCCTGTCTTGGGTATTCGTAAGCTACTGGGAAAATCGGATCAGCCGATCTCGTCTCCTAATGAGAACACTGAAACTGGTTGTTGTTATTTCTACTTTACCACCAGCAGCTTTAACATGTGATGTCACTACATTGCTTCCTGTATACGTTGTGATGTTCTTTTTTATTAATATTAAACATCTTAAAGGCCACGTGGGATTGTGCAAAAACAATGCTTGGGTAAGCTAAATCACGTCCGATCGTAGACAGTCTAGGATGGATGGATGGATGGAAAACTTTAATGAAGACAGTCTAGGAAAGGTTTATTTTTACGTTATAACTAGACAGGCTTGCTTTTGGGATGATTTTATTCAGCTCAGATATCAACCTTGAAGGAATGATATGTCCGAACTCCCATAATTTGCAATTTTATATCGACAGGATATAATGATTCTCGAAACTGCGACACTGTACAAATTTGCACTGTTTATTGTTTCCTGCGTTTTCCTGCGCTTTTATATAGACAATGAAGCTGCATTTGAACGATGAGCATTCACTTAAAGGCCTAGATCTCTACTAAAGCTGGATGCCGCCTGCTGCAGGGTGACTCTGCAAACATTCTAAGCTAGAAGACATACGTAAGCAATATTGCAGTACCACCACAATCTGAGTGCCTTGTTGCATGTTACCATTTTCTCTCACCACATTTCTGCAGCAATTGATAGTGGTTGAACAGTGAATTCATATCTTTGCGGAATAATAATACTTAATAATGCTATCCAACGCACTAAGAAGGCTAGGCAAGAATTCAGCGTAACCGACTGGCAACATTTGCCGAAATAAAAGCTTCTTATTTTTTCCTGTCTCACTTACTGTGCAGCGTATGTAGGGTAAACAATACCCTGTAAGGATCAGATGGGACACACGGTTCTTTCGTGCAGCTTTGTAAGTTATTTATACCCGCGAGGCCATGGCGTTGTAATTGTCCTTTCCCTGTGGTTTCATTGCGGCTTTGCCGCTAAAAAATTGTCCCCACTTTCGTTCAGAAACGAGGCTCATGTTGAGTTCAACAGACTTTCTTTACCGAACAGCGTGCGTAAGGTGCACAGAAAATCTTCAAATTTCCTGCACATTTTCGTTAATGAGCTTGAACCAAATATTTAGCCTCTTAATTCGGTGTAAGAAAGGATGTACGCAGGTACGCTTCGCGCTATCGTGCAAATCACAGGAGCACAGATTAGCCAAATCAGTTCTGTATGAGTCGGCAGGCGAGCACAGCCTGGCAGCCTATGGAGCATACCCTCCTTTACCCCTCACCCCTTCAATTAATAAAGTTGTTACTCACTCACTGTGTATAAGTCCTTCGTTTGGACACCTTTTTATTGTGAACGGCATTTTATAGCTTTATCACTTGAAGCCCTTTGCTTATTAGACAAGATGTGCGCCGATTTTATAACATCACGGCATTTTATAGCTTTATTACTTGAAGCCCTTTGCTTATTAGAAGACGTGCGCCGATTTTATAACATCACGTGCTGACTCTCACAAAGCGGTATGATTGAGCTTGTGTGTAATATTAGCAACAGGAAGTGAACCTGGAAAAGCCTTAATAGAGAAATAACGAATGAAATAGATTTCATACTCCCTGCCAATCCCAGCACAGTGCAGGATGTAGACGTGTTAGGTAGTGTCAAGTTCAGTGACCATTTCTCTCAGTTGGAAGAGAGAAAGAGTAAAATCAGTCAAGACGAAACAGGCCAACCTAGATGCAGTGATGGTAAAAGTGGACCAATTTAGGCTGCTGCTCGCAAACAAATATGCAGCTTTAGAACAGAAAGATGAAGATAACATAGAGGTAATGATTGAAACCGTAACTAGGATGATCTCGGAAGCAGCAATTCAAGTGGGATGCAAGGCAACAAGGCCACCAGTAGGCAAGCTCTTCCAAGTAAAAAGGACCTAATGAAGGAACGACAAAGCATGAAAGGGGCAAACTCGAGAGATGAGATAAAGTTCGCTGAACTGCCAAAACGGATCAACAAGAAAAAAGTAAGGGATATTCGAAAATCTGACGTGGAAAATATTGACGCAGCAGTGGAATATGGACGTAGCATGAAATCAGTGAGAACAAAAATTGGCATAGGACAAGGCATGATGTATGCACTGAAGGATAAGCAGGGTAATATCATCAGCAATTTCGATGACACATTAAAAGCCGCGCAAGAATTCTATACTGACCTCTACAGTTCCCAGAGCAGCCAAGCTACTTTCATTCGAAGAAGTGATGACCAGGATATAGAGCTCCTTCTATAACAAGTGATGAAGTTTGAAGGGCCTCGCAAGATATGACCAGGGGAAAAGCTGCTGGAGAAGATGGAATAACAGTCAATTTAATCAAAGATGGAGGAAATATCATGCTTTAAAAGCTTGCGGCCCTTTATACGCAATGCCTCACGACTTCATGTGTACCAGAGAGCTGAAAAAACTCCAATATTATACTAATCCATAAAAAGGGAGAGATTGAAGAATTGAGGAATTATGGACCCATTAGATTGCTTTCAGTAGTGCACAAAATATTCACCAAGATAATTTCCAATAGAATCAGGCCAACACTTGACTTCAGTCAACCAAGAGAACAGGCTGGCTTCAGGAAGGAATAGTCTACGATGGATCATATCCATGCTATCAATCAGGGAATCGAGAAATCTGAGAAGTACAGTCAACCTCTCCATATGGCTTTCATAGATGATGAAAAGGCATTTGATTCAGTAGAGATACCAGCAGTCATAGAGGCATTGCGTAATCAAGGAGTACAGGCAGCATACGTGAATATCTTGGCAAATATCTACAGAATCCACAGCTACAATGGTTCTCCACAAGAAAAGTATAAAGTTACCTATCAAGGAAGGGGTCAAGCAAGAACGCACAATGTTTCCTATGCTATTGGCTGCATGCTTAGGTGAAGTATTCAAGCTCCTATACTGTGAATGCTTAGGAGTGAGGATCAACGGTAAATTTCTCGACAACCTTCGGTTTGCAGATGACATTGTCCTATTCAGCAACAATGGGGACGAATTACGACAAATGATTGAGGACCTTAACTGAGAAAGTGTGAGAGTTGAGTTGAAGATTAATATGCAGGAGACAGATATGTTCTCGCGTATGCCCTTCTAATGTGCGGCAGCTTTAGGAATCCAACACAGACTGCGTTGTTCGCTACTTTTTGGAAAACAATTTGAAGCGACGACGCTGCCGCACATGGCCATCGGCTTTCCCTGTTGCTGCGATTCCTTGCCGCCGCACGAAATGGCGCCGCTCAATGGCTTCGCTGTAAAAGTGGTGTGTGTGCGGCTTTCGAACTCGCAGCTGGTCTCCAAATAGTCGTGATACCTTTTACAAACATTTTATGAATCGTCCTCGCATTCGTTTGGTCGCTTTCCTCTTGTAACAAGCGAATTAAAGCAATATGTGAAAAATACTGTCACCAAACGTTGTTATGGTTAGCCTGTTCAGAGGTAAATATGAAAAAACGAGCTTCCATGTTTCAATGTCCTGTTTCTGCTCACGTCCAAGTGCATGGAAAAACACTCACTTTTCATAGGTCTACCGATGGCCGAGATTACAAACACAAGAAATGTTCCTCAATTTAAGATATTGCAGAAAGTGAAAGCAATGTATAAATGCCACCCCGCGAATGGCTTCAAAATCATTGTGAAGTGGGGTCGATCACTGCACTACGGTGCCCAATCGCTTATACGTTCACAATTTTTGGCTCCAAATTGTGGTTTGGATCATTCATCGTTTTCCACTAAAAGGAATGTGAGTGCGCAAATTTTACTGAAACCGCGCAGATATTAAATGCAAATTATGTTTTTATTTATTGCATTAAAACGACTAGTATCTCCAAATCGGCTCATTTGCTTATACAGCTGTGTTTTGGCTCTTGGCTTGCAGTACCACACCAAGTAGTGGCGAGGTATATATACTCTGCATTCTCCCAACAGCACATGACTGTGGAAATTTAGCACTCTATAAGGTACACTTTTGAGGTGCACGGAATCTAATTCATTTGCTATGCAAGGCGTGCCCAAGCATCGAGACGCAGGGGTGGATCTTTGTTAGCGCGCGGCCTGTGGCAGCTCGCAGTAGTTTGCCAAGACAGACTGATTGAGCAGGCGCATGGCAGAACCTAAGCAGACACTCCAAGGTTACGAGCACTTAACACGCGAGCGCCTCGCTACGTGTCTGCATCGACCCGAGTGCACTGCGCATTCATCCTGGGTTCCCCGCTGTCAGCTCTTTCGGAGTGAAACGTATTTGTCTTCTGAGCTCATATGGTAAAAACGATACTCTGTTTTAGACTCCCTATACTACTCAGGACGACACAGGCCATTAACTGTGGACTTCACAAGCTCTGTAAGACATCCTACTCTTGGAGTGTCGCCATCACTGGTATTCGACTAAATAAGACTGGATAAATAAGTTTTGTCCCATTTCCTGCACATGCCGTTTTAATTTTTCCCTGTGCGCAGACAGGCTATCCGTAACAGCAGTTTCTCCCCGTTTTAGGTATCTTTCTAGAAAATGTAGCTAGGAAAGCAGTTTCTCGCAAATGATTACGCTTTGCGTGTGTAGGCTGCCCTGCTAAGTTTTCTGAAGGACACTGACTTGGCCTCCCGTTTATAGACGTTATTTCTATTTTTGTTTTGTTTTTGTTTTGTTCTGTCTGTGTCTCCGTCATTTCTATATTTCCTCTTTCCTTTTCTCATATTTTCATTTCCTCTATTCCCTCCTCCTTTAGGAGTAGGCAGGCGTTGTGCCCCTCTCGGTGGCAGTTATCAGCTTGCTCCCTCCTTAATCCCTTTGTGTCCTTGTGTGTATATGTGTACAAATCAAATAATAATAATAATTCAATTTTGCGATATAGACATGCCCGCAAATGCTGCTAATTAGGTGCGTAATTTGTGTTTTTGATATTTGAGCGTGTCATTTCTGCGATTGCCGCAAAAATGTGTATATCCACTACTGCTGTTATTTTTTTGTCATCATAAACGATTGTTTCGCCTCCAACCTTGTTCAACCGATTGTTTCGCCTCAAACCATGTATAAAATAAAAATAAGGAAATAAAGAAGCGCGGATGTGCACTTGTCGGTAAAGCTTCAACACAAAATGCCGGTGCTGCCATGGCCCTGCTGCCAACCATTGGCTGTGTATATCAAATTTTCGCAGGGTTTCTTCAGAAGCAGCACACGCAGAGGCTTACTCCCGTTCACTGGCGTATTACCTATTAAGAGGCGCGACGTATTAGAGATTATATGATTTCACAAATATCATGTGCAACGACGACGTGAATATACGTCTGAAAGTGGTCATCGGATTAACACGATTCCATAGGACATATCGGATCTTTTAAATGTTTATAAGGGGCACGCGAAACATGCGAATTCTTCATTTCTACGCAGAGAATGCTCCATTATAAAAATAATATTCAAGAATGCAAAAGGAATGCCTTATTAGCGCGAAGCATATTCCATTGTAGTATTCATTACGGAAATCCCTGCAATCAAAGCATCCCTGCAGATAGCCCGCAACCTCGCAGTACAGATTGAAAGCGCTGGGAACGTTCCGGTGAACGCCAATCTGTTCGAAAATTTTCTTTGCAGTTCCGGCATTAATAGTACAAGTAGTTTGTCTCCGTGCCTTTTCCGACCAAATCATGTATGTGAGTTGAGCATTTTGACATTACCATGCTTAGAAATTTCACTATACTTTATGTCGATCCTTGTACACACCGTGCAAGGACCCCACGGTGAATGGTGTGTGGGGGGAATTATGGCTCTCTTTCTACGCGTCTTCATATTGTAAACGCCCCATATATATAAATGGCCATTTAGTTCTCAAAATGATGGCAACGGCCGGCTACCGCATTTCCCATATATTCGGGCAGTGGCCACTCGCTGGTGTCAATACCTTCAGATTTGTGGTGTACATATATACACGATAAAAGAGCATCGGTAAATATTTGCGCTTCTCTCTGTGAACTTCTTCTGCAGAGCCTGCAGTCAACAAGTCCAACGAAAACGACTGCTTCGGTGGCATTGAGCTGGCAAGTTCTGCCATTGCAAGCGACAGCACACGATGTTGCAATCGTTGTGGTTGTCCACTCGATAGCCCTTAGTGAGTCTCAGGGTAGCTTCTGTCCACCACTTCTGTGGTCATTGCACACCGCTGCAACACAGAACCATAAACGCAGGAATCATCAAAGCAAAATAAACTACTGCGCAGTCAGTGACCATTAAGAGGTTTTTTTTTCCCCGTATGGGTCACACTGCTGAAACGCGATGAGGGCTTTCGAAAGCGCTCGATACTGAAGCTCGTATTGCGAAGCAGGTGTTGTGTGGAACGCCCTCTATTTCTATATGTTCTTGTACTATATCAGGATTGCACCCAGTATCTTGCTCCTAGCCGTCTGTCACCGCCTTCACGGCGCTGTACCATTTACGTTCCATTTGGTCGCACCATGGCGCCGTGTCTTCTTAGCGAAGGCAAAGGGACGGCCGAGGAAACGTGAGCGATGTTTGTCTCAGCCGCGCTATTACTTATTTGTCAACTACAGGACCCGAAGCTCCTCTGCAGATGCCCGATGGAATACTTCGAAGGGGGACATAGAGGTACCAATGTCTTAGTGCGGGATGAGTTGCTGGATCGTGTTAGTCCTGGTTTTCTTCGCACAATCAATTGCAACAAAGAAGAAACTAACAATAAAGACGTATCTTAAAAAGTTATTTGTTTTGCGTGGTGCAAGAAAAGCTGTAGTTTACCTATTACGAAACCGTGCGATAGGAAGGTATTCTCGTGGTATGACACATGAGTCTTTATTTCCGAAAAAGATATTTTCAGCTGAAAGGAGAGAGTAGTTCTTTACTATCTTAACAGAGTGATATTGCCGTACTGTGGCTACACTTCTAATAAAGTATTACAATCCTTGTTGGTAGCTCACACGATCGTTGCAGATATTGTCGTTTCTGAAATGCTGGTGCTCTCGATTGCCTTATTATTATATGCTTCATGTTTGAAGCTGAAATCACATAAAACATAGCTTCATACGAACTGTAACAGACATAAAATATTGAGCAGATGCAGAAGACAAATTAAGTCTATTCACCTTTATTTCTATTCTTTTTCTTTGTAGCCTCTGTCTCTATATCCTGTGAGCCCGGTCTTTTAAGCATCGACGAAGCTTTTTAGTCACTAAAAGATGCAAATACTAAATATATGCTTCGCTTCACAACAGACAAAGGTAATGCTGAGGACGCTACAAAGACGCTTCAGAGCTTGCAAGCACCTGTTGCATTAAGAAAATTTTCTGAAGCACACAAGAGTTCTCCAAAACTCTCAGAAACTAAGAATTACTAGACACGAGAAGCGTACTTGGGGAATAGATTCTTCACGCGCTTCAACGAAAACGCGAGGAAAAGAAACAGAAAACAAAAAATATAGAGACAACACCTTCATTTTTTTCTTATAATGTCGTGGCGGTAGCCGTTGCATACAGAAAAGGCCCTGCACTCAACAGACTCTTCAATTCCATTAAATCAATTACAAAAAGCAGCAGCGATGAGACACCAAATACTTGATGCTTTTAGCAACTCGCACGTGACCATTAAAACAACCCTCTGGTGTTCTCCGACAACATCAAGATAATTCGAGGGCTTATGTGAAAAATTCAAGCAGACTCTTGGGTACTGGAGAAATTAACGGCTCCATTGAAATCTCTTCCATTTCTCGCTTCCGTCGGTGGATCAAGCTGCGCTTTGTCTAAGTTATTATTATACGATCTGCCACTCTTGAGAAGTGGAGGACATGAAAGCAATGAAATAAAGCAAAACGAATCACGACCGTGAATATACAGACCGCGAAGCCACCTGCGCTTGGCCGAAAGTAACGGTTCCATTGAAATCTCTTCGATTTTTCGCTTCGTCGGTGGATCAAGCTGCGCTTTGTCTAAGTTATCATTATGCGACCTGCCACTCTTGAAAAGTGGAAGGCATGAGAGCAGTAGAATACAACAAAACAAATTACTACAATATACAGACCCTGGACACAAATGGAAACCATACAGCGGTTCCACAGGCGGTCTCAAACGATGTTCTCGCGCGTTTTTTTTTTTAGTTTTCCCTCTTTTGTCGAATACGGTTTCAAACTTGCATAATACTTGTGTGTAATTTCTGTTTATTGAGTGCTCTTTTTGGCGTTATATATCCCAAACATCTTCTCATAACGGAAGTATATACAATAAATGGATTAATACACTTTATTGCCATTCTTTTCATGAAAACGGGGAAGCGCTGGCGTGTAGAGAGGGAGGTCTATGCTCTCCAGACCCAGCAGGCATCCGTCGTCACTTTATTCAGCCAGGCGTCCGCCTACCAGTCGTGGTAGGCCTCCGCTACCTCCTCCGTCCTCTTTAGGACTCGGTCCTGGAGGCTGGGATTAGAGCTGCGCAGGACATTCTCCCACTGCTCCTGACTATATAAACGTAACTGTCATTATAGTACGATTGTTACCAACTGTAGCATATGCTCATGTGAGAGCAGGGTTTAACTGTAGTTCAGACAAGTGTAGCGGTTAGAACAACCTCCTGAAAATGAAAATTATTCGGGGTTGAATTTCGAGGTATTACCTGATCGCAAACGTTTAAGGCCGTATTTTTTCTTGTTACTTTGCGTAGCCTGGATCAAGCCTCAGTAAAAAATTACTACATCTCCCGCTAAAGGGAAGCATGTGTGGATGCGAAGCAGTGGGGAGATGGTTAGCTTGAGCGGGAGATGGTTTCGCGGCAGCGGCCCGAGCGCTCATCGCGGCGCTGCACAGGAGAGAGAATGAGGCGCGCGCGCTCCGTAATTTTCATACAGCGGAACTACCGTGGCGCACCCAGCGGAGTATGCAGCTGTCGCACCACCTGTCGAGCGCGCCGCTCCGGATTCCTAGAGGAGAGAAGGGGGAGAGCGTAGGAGAGGAGAGATAGGGGGAGGGGACGCGCATGCGCTGTAGGGGTCTGGCACGCGGGCGCCGCTCCGTACAGGATTCCTAGAGGAGAGAAAGGGGGGAGCGTAGAAGAAGAGAGAGAGGAGAGGGGGCGCGCATGCACTGTGGGGGTGTGGAACGCGGGACAACAGGCAGAGCCGCCGGCAAGAAATGCTTCGCATTTAAAAAGCATGATTGACCCATTTAATGGCTCATACATCTTGTTGACGGAAGAACTATGGTCACACTAGTGCGACTTCTTTGTTGTGTACCTAATACTTAACCAAGGCAACCACGACATCAAGCTGCACGAAAACCCTGGTGACATTGCAAGAAAGCACATAAGTGCGAGAACAGTGCGTTTGGACCGCACGTCGTCTGGCCCATTTCACACTACGCTTTGAAATCTATTTGTGTCCTCTTGCACGCCATCAAGTTGTTTTCCAGTGAAAAACAAGAAATTGTGATGCTAGCCACTGCGGTAGCTTTGTATCTTTGGCGATGCGCTTCTAAGCTAGAGATAATTAGTTTGATGCCGGCCGCGGCGGCTACATTTCGATGGGTTGGAAATCCATGAACTTTTGTGTACTTATATTTAGATGTCCAGTAATGAAACTCACGTCGCCACTGTCAATCTGAAGACCTCTGCTACGGCCTGCCTCATAAGTAGGTTGCGATTCTGGCACAATGTTTGAAAAAAAATTGCGATGCCACACGAGGGCGGTTTCTAAATCAAGTTCATTCCTCGTTCCGTACGGGTTTTTGCTCCCTCCCGCAGCAAATCTAATAGTGGTTGAGTCGTACAGGTATCACTTTCATCTTACCGCTCTCTCAGCCTCTTGTTCTGTAGCTCCATAATGTTTGGTCGCTGCAAGAAACATGTGTTTTGATCCAGTCAATACAAGCAGAGGATATGTAGGGTAAAAGTGTGTCATGGGAAGATAGAACCGAATCTGCAATATTTCAAGGCAGGGCCGGCGCGTTTTCATTCTCTGGATCTCCCTGTTTGAAATTCGCTAAACAAGCGACTTCCTTTTGTTCCTCAACGTGAAAGGGCTCTGTTATTGCAAGAGGGAGGCGGTAAGACTGCTTTCCTGTTTTCGCAACAAGACGTCCTAATAAGCGGCTCATTGCTTTGAAGCCACTGTGCGGAGAAAAATGCGCGGCCTAAGCTTTGCAGCTATTTCTAGTAGTGCCACATTCATTTGTACCGTCCAACAAACTGACGCCACTATGAGTATTGTCAGCATGCCTATACTTATGTACTTCTTCTCGCATAGTGGTTATGCTGAAACAACATCGCGAGAGCAAAACTAGACACGCCCTTATTGACAGCATCGAGCGACGACAAATTGTGTGTATGTCATGACAAGTAATATGGCGCCATTGAAGTCGAGCATAGTACCGTAGGTGAAAATTTACGGAGCTCTGCGGCAATAGAACTGTGTCAGCGACGAGAAACTTTCCATTGCCGCTAGTTGTGCAACCTTATTTTTTAAAGTGGTTATCATTACTTGGGAACTTGACACAGTTTGGGTTACGTCTGTCTGTCTCTGCTTTGGTCCTCGGCGAACCTCTTTGCCTCCAACTTGATCACTGGGTAGTTAATGGTCAAATGGGTAGGTCGCCGGGCGGTTGTGCTGTGGCAACCGCGTTAAAAATCAGCTGTCCGACCAACTTCACTCGCAGAGTATGTGGCTGTGGATATATGCCACTCCTCAACGAACCTCTTCCATGATAGAGATGAGTTCTGTCGGATTTTTTCCGTAGGTTAGGAGATTACTCCGCAGGTTGGTATCAGCTGCAGCTAACTCGTGCCAAGCGATTTCGAGGACGTCAGAGGGACGTCCATTGATCATTTTTTGTCATCAACTCACGGCTAGCGAAATCTTTAAAAAAATAGAACGCTTCAAATAATAATTGTTCACCTTCCATCACACGGACTATCTGTAACAACAATAAACGTAGGCGGGTTTAAATGTGGCTTTTTCATCTGAACGCAAACTGATGACAGGGTCCGTGGGAGTGGGAACATAGACTTCCCTCATGCCTGAAAATTATTTAGCGTTGCACGTTCAACACTGTGAGTGCTCCTAGTGCTTACTTTTGGTTCACTAAAATTTACTTTCTCGCAGCACGTTACTTTGGCTAGTTTCTTGCGTAATGTTAGTCGCTTACATTTTACGATGCCATGTTGTGGCTTACGCTAAGTGCGACTAAAGGTAAGCAAATTTCATCGCAAAAAGTGATAAATGTGTATGCAGCCGGGATGTATACATACAGCCGGGATATTTCGTCATTTATTTGCGATTCTGAGTGTTTTGATGAAAATAAAATTTCCAGGGTAAGTTGCCTCGAGCACTATCCGTTTACATGAAAAAAGTTTTTTTTTTTGTGAGCGACTGAAACAGAATCGAACGTCTTATATCATGACAAGCTTAGACATTCGGCGAGATCAAATTCTCCAGAGAAGTTTGAAGAATACTAAGACAGAATTGTTCAATAGAAGCAAATAAGGGCACCTATTTATTGAGTGCTAAAGCTTTGTTACTGCTACGACATGTCGAAAACGTACCCTAGATCACGTATACTGGCGACGCCAAGGGTGTGTTCGATATCAGAGCTTCTCTGAGCCTAAAAAAACAGGTTAGTTGCCAAGACCACTTCACTGGCTTATATTCAACTACAAAAAATGAAGACCGCCGAAAGCAATGTGATCATCTCTTCTGTCGTCCACACGACAGAGATCCCAGGGACGCAACAATATGTCTCGTCTGAGAGCCTCGTTCAACGTCGGTGGTACGGACGTTCGCTGGCAGTGGCAAAAATCCCTGAACAATGAGATCACTCGTTTTTTTTATCGTAAATTTTTATGCACGGCTTTTTTCTGAGTTGTAAGCGTCACCTCGTCGTTGTAATGCGAGCTGATGGAACTCTTGTTCCTAAGAAAGAAGACATGGGGTGAGCCCTCATGTACTCAAACATTTCACTGTATTTTGAACGTCCTGCGCTACTTTTCTGCACCAAAATTTATTGGACGTCATTTTGCTGACGTGTTGTCAGTGTGTCTATTGTAAACGAAACAGGGCACCTTCTCTTTGAAGGGATCAAAGCATCTGCGCACTAGGAAGGAAGATTCCTTTCAAATATTTTAAGGTACTAAATGTCTTGTTTTTTGCGGGCTGGCAGGCTCATGCATATGAAGTTTGCCTCACTGCGCAGAAACACGTAGATAGAGTAAAGTTAACAAAGGCAGGCAGATCGGAGTGCAGTGCACGGTGCAGTTTCAATACGTACAGGCTAAAAACAAGGAAGAAATGTAATAAAGATGCTGGGCGAGATAAATACACCACTGCCATAAGAAGTTTAGTTTACGGTCATTCCTCTTGGCCTCGTTCTCTGCGTGCTTTTGTGCGTTCTGTGCACGAAAAAACTCACAGAGCGGTTACGAATGTGTAACGCGAACGCTTAGGCGTTAGCTTTGGTGCGAGAGGAAAGTACTCTTTGTATACAAGTTTAGTTTTGTTGCTGTGATGACAGTCTTGTGATCACTAATGTGAGTACTTATATGCTGGCTGGCTTGGATAAATCGTTATTTGGGAAGGCGATGCCCATGCACGTTTCGCTAGATGAAGTGACAGGATCTCGGAGCCGTGGCGATTTCCATCATCAATGGTCGCTAAATTTTGTTAACAAAATTAGCGTTGTTTGCTGAAAGGTTGAAATCTTTTACAAGAAACATTCGGCAAGACCTGTATACGGCAGGAATGCATTGATGAAGCAGGAGACACTGTGAGAGGGTGGCTTTTGAGTTAAAATAGGCCACTGTGGCGACGAGTTGATTGCGTCACTGCATTTTACACCCACGTTCGCAGAAGTGGCTTCGAAGAAGTTCAAGCTTTCCGCGTGTGCGTTGTGTCGGTGGTAAATCGCGACACCCGCCGAACCGCTGTAGATTGTCGGCCCCAAGATGCGTACACCGATTGTTGCGACGGTGAGGGAATTGCAACGAGAGTATCGCCTAGTGTTTCTGAGGCGCCGCAAAAAGATTGTTTTGAGCAACAACCATTCGCACACCGAGCAGTGGTAACCGAAGAAATTGTTTAGAAACTATTTGGTGGATTTTTTGGTTTCAGCATCTGTCAGCGTTGGTGGAATTGTTCGCCGACTACAGCACCTCGCTTCGGCCTCGGCCACTCGTTCCGCAGTTCGCTAAAACAGAAACAACGAGCTTGTCATGCAATTGGAATGTAATTTCCAAGTTATTCATATAAACACATAGAACATTGAAATGGCCATACGGGTGTCCGAAAACAGGTGTTTTTTCTCTTTGGAATAAAATAATGCCAAGATGTCCTTGCAGTTACAAATTTATCCATTCTAGGTGGTCATATTGTAAAATTGTTTTCAAAATAAATCTTTGTTTAAAAGGCTCTTAAAATGAGCCAATTTTCGCCTATTTTTTTAATTTTGGCGTTTCCTGTATTTTAATACAATGTTGATGGGTAGGTTTAGCAGCACTACAGCTACGGCGACAAACGCTAACCTGCGACGCTTGTTTGTCACGCAGATGCTCCTGCTGCCGTACCTCCTGCAACACAGCGAGGAAATTCCTGGTGACACCGAAAGAACCGCCGGCCCACATCCTCGGCCCCACCGACGAAGTGCTCTTGACCAACTGGACGTGCCGTCTACCATGTTGCGCGATGCATTGTACCTGGCTAAGCTTTGAAAATGAATGTCTTTTTAAAAGGCCCCTAAAATGGGCCAGTTTCCGCAGCTTTCGCAATTTTGGCGTTTTCTGGAGTGCAATATGATATCAATACTTAGTTTAGTCCCCTTCGTTGTTTATTATTTACAAGTAACCTCTTGAAGATTTGTCAGAAAATAGTTCAGATTCGTCACCGTAGCTCAAATGGCCCCAGAAAGCCATTAATTTCGGAGTCAGTGAGGGGCGGTTGCTTAGAAATCAAAGCTTGGATAATTTTTGCGAAAAGTACTGTCGGTGAATAAATATAAATTTTCTTGGGTCAGCAGTTATATTTCTGTGTACAATTAGTGAAATGCGTTTGGCTGTTTACTATATTCAAGTTTCTGAGTGATAGGTATCCAAATTTGTAAACACTGCCAGTCCCCAAAAATGGTTTTCTCTTCTTGTAATGAATTTAAAATTTTCTCCATTTTGCAAAACCAAGGTTTGACTCTTCAGATATATTTGCGCTCGGCATTTCTCTATAAGAACAAACAATAATCAAGACCTCCCTAATTCGCTCCTCATCTGAACACCCCCCTACTTATACATTGATATTCAAATTCTCGCGTAATATTACACCATGACTATCATTGTAGAGGCGCTGTGCTAGATTTCTAGTCATATAAGTGGGTAGCTCAACACCAAGCCTTTTACGAATTACGCAACACACGTCTCAGCAGCAATAATTACAACTTACAATTGAACTCAGTTATCTGGCACCATCGTGATGTTCTGGAAATTTTGGGGGTCCGAATATAAGCGGTGGTTAACTGCTAGAGAGCCACAGATGGCTGTCATGGCATGGTCATAGAGTCGGCCACACTTACAGCGCCAAATTGAGAGCACGTGTAACAGGATTTAGACGTAATCCGTAAGCATTACTGGCGATGCTAAAATGAGTGAGAAAATGTGGTTCCTCCTTCGTATTAGGTAATTCTACTTTAGCGTTTTATCCTCACTTCTATGTAACATTATACCTGCCACGCTTCCAAGTCGTTTTCCTCAGGACTGTGATTCCCTCTAGGCGTAGCTATCTATACGAATACTATAACCCTGCGGGCTCCCCTCCTCAACTTGGTGCGCGGCTTTGCGCATGCTTGCAGGGAGCTCTGAATACGACTTCAGAGTACATACAGGTGAAGTTGATCTTCATATGACACCTGCTAAGTCGGCTATGAATAGCATATCATTCTAAACAACGCGCTCGTCGAACAATGATGCGAATGTACTTTGGCGAGACGCCTCTAAGCTGTGAGTGATAACACAGTTACTTAGGCGTTATTCTCGGTGATCCCATCGCTTCGCAGAATGCCGTTAAATTTATACGGCGCATATCGCAATCTCTCCTTAAGTGTATGTGACCGCCTTGAGGTCCCGCGGCGACCAAACGACCGCTCTGTAGACGTATCAGTCATCTGTACTCTCAGGCGTGCCGTATGTGTTACCAGTCCTGAACGCGCCACCTACTTTGATAGCCCTACCTAAGCGAGATCATTACATACCCGCCGGGGTAGCGCAGTGGCTTTGCCGCTGGGCTGCTAAGCCCAAGGGCACAGGATAAAATTCTTGTGACGGCAAGCGCATATCGGTGGAGGCTAAATGCAAAAATGCCTGTGATCTGTTCATTGGGTGCACGTTAAAGGACTCCAAGCGGTCGAAACTACTGAACAGCCCCCCACTACTGCGTACCTCATAATCTTATCGTTATTTTGCCTTGTAAATGCCCAGGATAATTTCAACGTAGCATTGCCCTACGACTAATCCTTATGTTACTTCACGAGGCGCAGTCTGCTGCATTACTCACAGAAACACATCAGTTGCCCCTGAGCCTTCAAGCCGATCAATGAGCGCGGTATCGTCTCGAGCATCTGCACCGCCCCTCGAATGGTCCGTCGTTTCTTGATCGGCTAATTCATCGCATGTTTTCTCGCATGCCAATAAAGGAGACGTTATTTATGACCATGGCTGGCCGTGCTCTACATGCTGCTTCAGTTAGGCCTTCCCCTCCGAAAGATACCAGCAAACATGTATTCTCTATTTATCTCACAATCCCTGAAGTGCGCAAGAAGTGTTACACAGCTGTTTCGGCAATATTCTAATTGGCTCAGTCACACAGGGTGGAAAGATTTCCATATTATCTTCAAGTATTCACAGATTTCCCGGTATACAGCTGCGGTGAAGGCGCTTATGCAGCTTTATTCGGCGTTCGATTGAATTAGGACGTGTATTTCACAGAACACACTCAGCCTCATCAACAGTTGAGCAGCAAGCAGTGATTCATGTTGCAATGAAATACGCGCAAGTAACCATGTCTGAGATGGCCATCTTTACGGACTCCCGCGCCTTTATATAGCAGACCGCTAAAAAGTGAGGCTGATTGTCGAGTTAGTGAGTGTGAATAACATCATTAGTGATTCTGTGTGTAAAATTACACATCGTGTGGTATTCCTCGTTGCCCATTGGAGAGCTTCCCACGTTGGGAACGCAGGGAACGAAGAGACTGATAGACTGGCTTGATTTCGCGGTCATAGCGTCTGTGTCCCCTCAGACATTTTGTGCAAGCTTGATTACCTTAGAGAGATTTAGAATTGGGGGCGCAAGCGGCTGGGGGAACCAAGAGAATTGCGGGCCGCAAGCGCGCATGCGCAGAACCCAAGCCAGTCTTGCGTTCTTGCGTTCACGTTAATCCAAGACCCAAAAATCGAAAACTAGCGTTGGCCCCCAAGCCGTCTTGGGCCATCCTCGCGGGTGACGCGAAATCGCTAGATAGCCATGAGAGCCGTACAAGCCCCAGCCATCCAAAGCCGTTATCTCTCCGGCGGTAAGCGTGACTAGTCCGAAACCTACGTACGCGTGCTCGCACTACACAGCAGAAGACATCTGTATATTGCGAGAAGTGTTCGCAACGAACCATTTTCAGGATGTTAAACTGTGGCCGCAAGATGCGAAAAATTTTGCAGACGGTACGAAGAAAACATTTTCGCTGCGGTCAATACGCAACCTTTGCGAGACGTATACTGCCGCCGGCCATGCCGTCGGTAAATCGCTTCTGGCAACGGTAGAAATAGATCTTCGATGTCAGCCCAACTCAAATCAGCGTACAGCAGATGATCGCAGAGCAAACCCTTGCTGTCCTTCGACTGATTTTCTCCATTTTACACAGGTGAACTCGCCGTTTTGAATTGAATCACATAAAAACACAACTTAAGAGTACTTGGCTGTGATTGGCTTTGCTTGACTTAAATAGTTTACTTAATTCGTAGTACTAACAAAGCGATTATGTTTACGACATTTTATCGTTCACTCTTTTTGCTCAAAATGCATTCTGTTCGCTCTCACTTGCAAAAAAAGCTTTTCTTTGTTGCTTTCAAGCACCTTTTCATTTTCCCCACTGCAGCGTCACGAGCGCTCGACCCAACGCTGTCTGCGTTTGACCCAATTGTTAAACTCTGCTGCTCCTCCAAACTCAAGAGCAACTAATGCAACGCGGCTTGGGGGGCCCAGATTCTCGGGTCCCCAATTATGAAACTGTCTATTAGTCTGAACTGTCTGAATTGACGCCAGCTTCTCTAGTGGCACGAAGACCAGCGTGCGGCAAATTTAACGTTTCCTCCTGGTGCTCACGGTCGACGCTTGCCCTGTCACACTAGACCACAGGTAATCAAGGTAAGGATTCGCTGTATGAACGTGTGTGAACGTTTAGAACGATAAGGATGTGTGGACAGTCCGTCCTGCATGTTCTGCAGTTATTGCAAGACACGTGACTGCCTAATATTTTAGTGCCCCGCTTTCATTGCGCCGCGAATGTTGCTAGTCAAAGACTGTCATCTTCTGTACGAAACTCGGGCAATGTTTGTACCCCAGCGGTGTTGCGTCTCGACGCCATCAGGCTCATCGCGCTCCCCTTACTTTTTATGGAGGGACCTAACACACGTTCCCATTTATATCTCATTTCTTTTGTTTGCCAAAGAGATGACCATAGGCATTATTTTTTTTCTGTGTTTAACGTTCTTATACTAGCGTGACCGGCTGTGACCTGCCATAGTCTGCCTTTTGTTAACATTCTGATTTATTTTTCTAGAAATCTGTCATCGTGTTCTTTCTTTTATCTTCATATACCCGCCTACACATGCGGCTCAAACTCACACTCACTCACCACCAACTCAATTCTGTCTTCAATTTCTCCCGTACGGAATGCCTAAAGCTCTTTGACAAGGCGCAAAGGCATTTCAAAAGTTTGAAATCTCCTCCCTAGTGGGGTAGACTTGCCAAAAAAAAAAAACGATTGACGAAAGATATTCGGACTGAATGATCTGGATTCGGTCGTTGTCTGCCGCATTAGAAGTCGTCTCGTCAGCCGTGAAAATTTCCGCTTTCTCGTCTGCCTTCTTGACTTAACAGTGCCTCGGCTCATTCCATTTCTAACCCCGCATTCCACAGTCAATTAGGAGATGTCGTTCTCTGCGCTTCTCAGGACAGGGACTTCCAAGTCGTGTGAACCTGTTCAACCAAATAATGAAGAGAATGTGGTTCAGACGCTTTGCCAGGGTTGCGAGGAACTCGGAGGAATCAGAGATAGCTTACAATGAAAAAGTAGAGAAAGTATACGGAATACTTTCAAAGAAATATCTCGGAATTTATTTGCCATTTCGAGTGTTTTGATGAACAAAAATGCCCAGGTTTGGTTGCCTCAAGCACATTCCGGTTAGATCAAAAAAAAAAAAAACTTCATTGTTTTTGTTTACTGACCGGCTGAAAAAGAAGCGAACGTCTTATATTATGATAAGCTGAAACATTTCGTGCGTTCAAATTTTTCAAAGGTGTTAGAAGAATACTAAGACAAAATTGTTGATTGGAGCCAATAAGGGCAGCTATTTATTTAGTGCTAAAGCTTTGCTACTGCTACGACATGTCGAAAACATACCCTGGAGCCCCTATACTGGCGACGACATGGGTGTGTTCGATACCAAAGCTTGTCTGCGTCTGAACCAAGCGGTTCTTTGCCAAGACTACTTCACTCGGTTACATTCAACTACAAAAAATGAAAACCGCGAAATGCAATGCGATCATCTCTTCTGTCGTCAACATGACATAGATTGCAGGGACGCAACAATACGTCTCGTCTGAGAGCCTCGTTGAACGTGGGCGGCACGGATGTTGGCTGTCAGTGGCACAAATTCCTGAACAATGAGTGCACTCATTTTTTTTTATCGAAGCTTCTAAGGTCTGGCTTCTTTTTGTGCATTTAAAGCTTTATCGCGTCGTTGTAACGGGTGTTGACAAAACTCTTGTCCCTAAGAAGACACGGGGTGAGCCATGATGTAGTCAAGCATTTCACTGTATTTTGAACGTCCTGCGCTACTTTTATGCACCAAAATTTATTAGGCGTCATTTTGCTGACGTGTCGTCAGTGTGTCCATTGTAAACGAAACAGGGTACCTTCCATTTGAAGGGAAGCATCTGCGCACTAGGAAGGAAAAATTCCTTTCAATCTTTTTAGGTACGAAATGTCTTTTTTCGCGAGCTGGCAGGCTCATGCATATGAAGCTTATCTCAATGCGCAGAAACACGCAGATGGAGTAAAGGTAACGAAGGCAGGCATATCGGAGTGCAGTTCATGGTGCAGTTTCAATACGTAGAGGCTGAGAACAACGAACAAATGAACTAAAGATGCGGAGCGAGTGAAATACACCATTTCCATAAGAAGTTGAGTTAACGCTCATTCCTTTGTGCCTGTTCTTTGCGTCCTTTTGTGCGTTCTTGTGAAGAAAAAAAAAACTCACAGGTTGGTTACAAGTGTGTAACACGAATGCTTAGGCATTAGCTGTGATGGGAAAGGAAAGTATACTTTCTAAACATATTTAGTTGTCTTCATTTATTTATTGCGGTAGTGATAGTCGTGTGATCGTTAGTGTGAGTACTTACTGCGTAATGTATTGGATCAAATCGTTGTTTTCGAAGATGATGCTCATGCACGCTTCCCTAGATAAGGTCACATGATCTCTGAGAGGTGGCGTGCTGCATCATCAATGGTTGATGACTATTGTTAGCAAAATCAGCGTTGTTTGCAGGAAGAATGAAATATTCCACAAGAAGCATTGGACAAGACATGTACGACAGGAATCCAGTGATGAAGTAGGAGCCAACCTGTGGGACGGTGGCTTTTGAAATAAAGTAGGCCATTGTGGTGACATGTTGATTGTCTCGTTGCACTTTACACGCACTTTCGTAGAGGTGGCTTCGAAAAAGTCCAAGCGTTCCACGTGTACGTTGTCTCGGCAGTAAATCGCGACACCCGCCTCATGGTTCTCGTGTTGACATCGAGCTCAGCAGCAGTACATGTATCCCATCACCTTTAGCGGCATCTCAGCATCCATTCAAACCTCCTAGAGACATAGTATGGAGCCAGGCCTGACGACGGGGTCAAGGTAAATGTCGGGTGCGTGTGGCACCAAGAAGTGTACACCGATTGCTGCGACGAAGAGGAAATTCCAATGAGAGCATCGCCTCCTGAAACTGAGGCGCAGCATAAAGACTGTTCGTGAGCGACAACCATTCGTGCACGAGCAGTTGTAACCGAAGCCATTTGGTGGATGTTTTGGTTGGTGCATCTGTCATGATTGGGGAGTTTGTTCGCCGACTCCGGCACCTCTCTTTTCTGTCCGTGGCTGGGACCGCACTTTTCTTAAACGGAAACTACGTTCTCATGCAATGTGAATGTTATTGTTACAATTATAAGGGTCATAGTTAGCACCATCCTCATCATGATCAGTGTATATTTACGTTCACTTCCTCTCTCAGTGATCTCCAATTACCCCTGTCTTGCGCTAGCTGATTCCAACTTGCGCGTGCAAATTTCCTAAATTCATCAAGCCACCTAGCTTTCTGCCGTCCTCGACTGCGCCTCCATTCTCTTGTTATTCATTCTGTAACTCTAATGGTCCACATGTTATCCATCCTACGCATTACATGGCCTGCCCAGCTCCATTTTTTTCCAGTATCGGCTATCCCCGTTTGTTCTCTGATCCACACCGCTTTCTTCCTGTCTCTTAACTTTAGGCCTAACACTTTTCGTTTCATCGCTCTTTGTGTGGTCCTTAACTTGTTCTCGAGCTTCTTTGTTAATCTCCAAGTTTATGCCCTTTATGTTAGCACCGGTACAATGCAATGATTATACATTTTTGTTTTCAACGACAGTGGTAAGCTCCCAATCAGGATATGGCAATGCCTACAGTATGCACTCCAACCCAATTTTATTGTTCTGTAAATTTCTTTCTCATGATCAGGGTCCCCTGTCAGTAATTGACCTAGATAAACGTACTCCTCTACAGATTCTAGAGGCTACTGACCATCCTGAATTCTTGTTCCCTAACCAGGCTACTGAATATTATCTTTGTCTTCTGCATAATACTCTCAAACCCCCTCTTACACTTACTCGGTTAAGGTCCTCAATCATTTTTGTAACTCGTCCCCATTGTTGCTGAATAGGACAATATCATCCGCAACCCGAAGGTTGCTGAGATATTCGGCATTGAACCTCACTCCTAAGCCTTCCCAGTCTAAGCTCTTGAATACTTCTTCTAAGCATGCCGTGAATAGCATTGGAGAGGTTGTGTCTCATTTCTTGATAGGTAACTTTCTACTTTTCTTGCGGATAACCAAGGTAGCTGTGGAATTCTTCCAGATACTTGCCAAGATATTCATGTATGCCTCCTGTGCTACTTGATTATGCAAAGCCTCAATGACTGCGGGTATCTCTACTGATTCAAAGCCTTTTCATATTCTATGAAAGCCACATAGAGAGGTTGATTAAGTCGAGGTTTTGACGGAAGCCTGTCTGGTCGGGAGGCATCATGAAGAAGCGTAAAAAGAAGGACAACGCCAAGATATTAGAAAAAAAAAGAAATTTGACTTCAAGACACCACTTGGAATCCCTCCTGATCCAAATGACAGATATCACCCTCAACCGGAATGACGGAACCCTCCCCCCCCATCTACACGCGCTGCTTACGTCATATTTTAAAATCATATAAACAATGTATCGCAAGTCCTTGATTTCATTGTGAACAAGGCTCCCGTCAGGGGAGCCGAAACGTCTTTTCTTGTATTTTTTGTGTGGTCGGTGTCTTTCTTTTACCCTTCTTAGAGAGGTTGATTGTACTCCGCAGATTTCTCGATTACCTGATTGATGAAATGAATATCGTAGAACATCCCTTCCTGAAGCCAGCCTTTACTCTTGGTTGGCAGAAGTCAAGTGTTGCCGTGATTCTATTGGAAATTACCTTGATGAATATTTTGTACAATACTGAAAGCATGCTAAGGGGTCTATAACTCTTCCATTCTTTAACGTCTCCCTTCTTATAGATTAGTATAATGGTGGCGTTCTTCAAGCTCTCTGGTACACTTGAGGTCGTGAGGCATTGCGTATAAAAGGCCGCAAACTTTTCAAGCATGATATCTCCTCCATCTTTGAATAAATCGACTGTTATTCCAACTTCGCCTGCAGCATTTCCCCTGGTGATGTCTTGCAAGGTCCTTCTAACTTCCACATTTTCCATAAAGGTCCTTCTAACGTCTATATTTTACGTGCTTCCTCAATCTTTTCCACGTTATAATTTCGAATATCCCTTACTTTTTTCTTGTTGATCAGTTTTGACAGTTCAGCGAATTCTCTCATCTATCGAGTGTGCCACTTTCATGGTTTGCCGTTTCTTTATTACGTCCTTTGTTACTTGGGAGAGCTTAGCTAATAGTGGCCTTGGTGCCTTACCTACCACTTCAATTGCTGCTTGTGACATCAGCCTAGTTACGGTTTCTATCATTACCTCTATGTTGCCTTCATCTTTCTGTTTAAAGCTGCATATTTGTTTGCCAGCACCTGCCTGAACTGGTCTGCTATTACCATTGCTGCTTCTATGTCGGCCTCTCTCTTCTTGACTAATTTTACTCTCTCTCTCTTCAAATTGAGAGAGAGAGAGAGAGAATCCTAAACTTCACTAACCTATGGTCACTACACTTTACCTTACCTGACACTTCTTCATGCTGCACTATACTGGCATCGGCAGACAGTATGAAATCTATTCTATTCCTTGTTTCTACATTAGGGCTTTTCCAGGTCCGCTTCCAGTTGCTGCGCTTCCTTAAGAAGGTATTCATTATTCGGAGCCTATTCCTTTCCGCGAATTCTACAAACATCTCTCCTCTAGCGTTCCTTGAATCAATGCCGTAGTTGTCAATTGCTTGCTCACCAGACTGATTTTTTAACACTTTTGCATTGAAGTCACCCGTGACTACAGTATACTGAGATTGCACCTTTCTCATCGCTCATTCAACATCTTTATAAAACTGTTCTGTTTGTTCATCATCGTCACTGGAGGTTGGGGCGCAGACTTGTACTACCTGCCTTCTAGACCTCTTATTCAGTTTATTACGACGACTACTACCCTCTCATTAAAGCTCCAGAATTCATCAATGTTGCCCGCTATGTCTTTATGGACTAGAAATCCTACCCCGAATTCTCTCTTATCTGGAAGACCTCTCTAGCAGAGGGCGTGGCCGTTAGTCAGTACTGTATAAGCCTCACCGGTTCTTCTTGCCTCACTAAGGCAAATAATATCCCAAGCAATGCCTGATAATTCCTCAAATATTCCTGCTAAGCTAGCCTCACTTGAGAGGGTGCGCGTGTTGATTGTTTCGAGGTTCAGATTCCAGTGGTGGCCTGTCCGGACCCAGAGATTCTTAGTACCCTCTGCTGCTGCGCAGGTGTGACCGCCGCCTTGGTCAAGTGCTCCGCAGTCGCTGGGGACTGAGGGTTATGTCCATACCGGTGTCCCAAAATAGGACAAATTTTTCGGTGTAGAATAAACAATCCAACATGTTTTCTCGTAATAGATATATAAATTCTAGGTGGCCACTCTGTAAAATGTTTATGAAAATGAACTTTTATTTTAAAGGCCGCTAAACTGGACCAATTTTAGCGGGTTTTGTAAATTAGGAGTTTCCTAGACTTTATTACAATTTGAATAGGTAGTTTAGTTGCATATCTTGTTTTTCTTTCTTTGCTAGTAACCACTTGAACATTCATCAGAAAATATTTTAACTTTGTCACCGTAGCTGAAATGAACCCACAAAACCACTAATTTCTGAATCACTGAGAAACACTTGCTCAGAAAGCAAAGTTGGGCAAATTAAAAAAAAATACTGTCGTGACAATTTTAATTTTCTTGAGCTGGCAGTTCTATTTCAATATATCTTCTTGCACAATCAGCGCAATACGTTTGGCCGTTTAGAATTTCCCAGTGTACGATTGATAGGTCTCCAAATTTGTAAGATCTGCAAGTCAGGAAAATGGTTTACTCTTCTTGTCACGCATTAAAATTTTTCGTATCAGATCGGCAGCTGCATTTTGCAAAACAAAGTTTCATTCGGTTCTACATGGATGTTGGCATGCCGCTTTCTGTAAGCTTTTTTCTGAAAGCAAATAATAATGATGTCCTCCCTAATCCGGTCTTTATCTGAACACCCACACTACTAAAATGTTCATATTCAAATATTCGCGTAACATTCCTTTATGACTATCATTGTAGAGGCGCTGTGCAAGATCACTAGTCATTTACGCGGGGGGGGGGGGGGTTGTTCAACATTAGGCGCTTTAGGAATTACGCAACAGACATAACTGAAGCACTCATTACAACTTACATTCGAACTCGGTGATGTGGAAGTATCGTGGTGTTCTGGCTGTTTGGGGGTTCAGAAATGAAGGGGTGGCAAACTACTAGAGAACCACATTATAGCTGTCGTGGCATGGTCAATAGAGTCGGGTACACTTCCAGCGCCGAAATCACGGCACATGTAACGGAATTTGAGTGTCATCCGTTAGCTTTACTGGCAACGCTAAAATGAGAGAGAAAATGTGGTTGCTCCTACGAATTTTGTAATTCTTGTTTAGAATTTTATCTCTGCTTCTCTTTAACCACATACTTGCCGTGGTTCAAGTCGTTCTCCTCAGGACAGTGACTTCCCTTTAGGGATAGCTATCTATACGGACGATATTGCTCTAGAGGCGCCTCTTTCCAACTTGGTCGGTGGCTGTGTGGAAGCTTGTAGAAAGCTGCGAATACGGCTTCGGAGTGCTTAGGTGCAGTTGATCTTCATATGTCAGCTCCGAAGTCGTCTGCTAATGGCATATCATCCTAAACAATGTGCTCGTCGCACCATGATACAAATGTACCTTGGCGAGACGCCGGTAAGCTGGGAATGACAACACCGATACTTAGTCATTATTGGCGATGATCGCATCGCCTGCGGTTAAATTTGTACGGCGCAAATCGCAATCCCTCCTTAAGTGCATGTGACCGCCTTTAGGTCCGGCGACGACCAAACGACAGCTCTGCAAGCGTATCAGTGATCTGTACTCTCAGGTGTCCCGTATGCGTTACCAGTCCTAAACTTGCCGCCTACTTTGAACGGAGCGAGATCATCACGTACCCGCCGTGGTAGCATAGTGGCTTTCGCGTTGTGCTGCTAAGCCCGAGGGCACAGGATCAAATCGTAGTCACGGCGGCCTCATTCCGGTGGAGGGTAAATGTAAAAACGCCTGTGTTCTTTGCATTAAGGCTACGTTGAAGAACTCCATGCAATCGAAACCATTCAAGAGCCCCTGAATACGGTGTGACTCATAAGCACATCGTGGTATTGGCTTGTAAAGCCCCAGAATTTAATTTCATCATTGCGTTACCGTACGACAAATCCTTGGGTTACTTCGTGAGGCACAGTCTGTTGCATTATTCAGAGAGGCACATCAATTACCCCCGAGGATTCAAGCAGAACACTGAGCTAGCTATCATATCGTGCATCTGCACCGCGCTTCGAATGGTCAATTGCTTCTTGATCGGCTAATTACCCCATGTGTTCTCGCATGGGAAGAAAAGCGGCGTTATTTATGACCACGGCTGGCAGTGGTCTACCTGCTACTTACAGTTACGCCTATACTTCCGAAATATATCGCCAAACATGTGTTCTCTATTTATCTCACAATCCCTGAAATACGCAAGAACTCTTACATGGCTGTTCGGGCAATATTTGAATTGGCTCAGTCACAATGGCTGGAAATATTTTCATAATATCTTCAACTATTCACAGATTCCTCAGAAAACAAAGGCGGTAGAGGCTCTTCTACAGCTTTCTTCGGCCTTTCGATTGAATTAGGACGTGTATTGCACAGAACAAATTCACCCTTATCAACAACTGCGGAGCTAGCAGCGATTTGTGTTGCACTGAAACGCCCAAAAGAAGTAATCACGTCTGAGATGACCATCGTTACAGACCCCGCGTTGCCGTGTTAGCGACTCTGTGAATAAAATCGTGAATAAAATTACATATCGTGCGGTGTCCCTTATTGGCCATTGTATACCATCCCACGTAGGGACCGCAGGAAACGAAGGGGCTGACCGGCTGGCTTCACCTTGCACCAATAACGTCTGTGACAACCCCGAGATTTTGTGCGAGCTTGATGACAGTAGTCTGCTGAATCATCGCCAGCTCCTAGCAGCACCCAGCCCAGCACGTCGCAAATGTAACGTTTCCGCCCAGTGTTCATGGTCGAGGCTTGCGCTGTCACACTAGACCATACGTTACCATGCTGAGTTGTCTGTGTGACCGTGTGTGAACGTTTACACCGATAAGGATGTGTGGACAGTCCATCGCGTACGTTTTCCGGTGGCTGCGAGACACTTCACTACCTGATATTGTGTTCCACTTTCCTGGCGCAGCACACGTTGCTAGTGAAGGACTATTGAACTCGGCCAATGTGTGTACCCCATTGGTTTTGCAATTCGACACGATCAGGCACATCGCGCAATCCTTACTTTTATAGAAGGACCTAACACATGTTCCCGTTTATAGCTTATTTCTTTTGCACCGGCGTGCACACTACCCACCCAGCGATAGAGGGTCGTACCGACCCCCTCCCGCCACGGGGGCCTACCGTCAGAGTATGCGACTCGTATGCGGGAGGTACCGAGTTCAAATGCCGTTGCCGCTGGGAACCCAGCAGTTTTTTTCTAATAGGTAGAAATGTTCCCTGGCCGGGTGCTCGGCTCTTGTAGGGGTTCACATCTTTAAAGAGGGCCCAATATAGATTTCAGGACCTGTCTCTGGGCGCCTCTTGTCTCAACTGCACACAGCCGTGTTGAAGACCATCCGCCGCGACTGTGGGAGGCAAGTGCTGCCGCCGAGTACCTGCAGGTAAAATACCTACAAGCGCGCTCCCGGCCTGGTGCTCGGCCATAATGGGGCCTCAACACTTGGGAATAAGGTGTTTGTCCTCAACCCGAAGGCGTCTCCACCGCAATAGGTGCTAGGCGCACACATGGGAAAAGGCCATGACTCGCGGCCATAGTCTGCATTTTGTTGATGTTCTGCTTTCTTTTTCTAGAAATCGCTCTTTGTGTTCTTTCCTTTCTCTTTATCCCCCGTCTGCACAGGCAGCCAAAACTCACGCTTACTCGCCAACTCCATTGTGTCTTCAAATTCTCCCGTGTGGAATACCTAAAGCTCTTTAACAGGGTGAAAAGGCATGTCAAAAGTTTGAAATCTCCTCTCTAGTGGAGTAGGCTTGCAAAAAAAATGGATTGACGAAAGGTATCCTTCGGACTGAATTATTTGAACTCGTCTCGCCAAACATGAAAATTTCTGGTTTTCCGTCTGCCTGCTTGGCTTAACAGTGCTTCGGCTTATTCGATTTCTAACCCCGCATTCCACATTCAATTAGGAGATGTCGTTCTCTGCGCTTCTCAGGACAGGGACTCTCAAGTCGTCTCAACATATTCAACTCAATAACGAAGAGACAGTGGTTCAGACACTCCGCCAGCAATGCGAGGAACTTGGAATGAGTGATAGCTTTTATTGAAAAGGGAGAAAAAGTATGTGGTATACACACTGCAGAAATATCTTGGCATTTATTTGCCATTCCAAAAGTTTTGATGAACGAAAATGCTCAAGGTCGCTTTTCGGTTAGTTAATAAAAAAATATTCCTTTTTGCTATTTAGTGATCGGCTGAAAGAGAGGCGAGCGCCTCATATTATAATAAGCTTAAACATTCCGTGAAATCAAATTCTTCAAAAAGGTTTGAAGAATACCGAGACAAAATTGTGCAAAAAAGCGAATAAGAGTGCCTATTTATTGAGTGCTGTAGCTTTGTTACTTCTAATACATGTAGAAAACGTACCGTAGCGCACCTAAACTGGCGAAGATATGGGTGTGTTCGATATCAAATCCTGTCTGCGCCTAAACGAACAGGTTAGTTGCCAAGACTACTTCACTCTGTTATACTAAACTACAAAAAATAAAGACCCCCATATGCAGTATGATCATCTCTTTTGTTGTCTGCATGACAGAGATTCCAGGGACGCAACAATACGTCAGGTCGGAGAGGTTCGTTGAACGTCGGCGGCATGGACGCTGGAGTTTGTTTGGTTCGGCTTCTTTTTCTGCATTGTAAGAGAGGGGGGGGGGGGGGGGGGGGCGTCAACGCGTCATTGCAATGTTTCTTGACAGTACACTTGTCCCTACAAAAGAAGACACGGGGGTGAGTCATCGTGCACTCTAGCATTTCACTCTGCTTTGAACGTCCTGCGCTACTTTTTTGCACCAAAATTTGTTGCACGTCATTTTGCTGGCGCGTCGTCAGTGTGTCCGTTGTAAACGACACAGGGCACCTTCCATTTGAAAGGAAGCATCCGCGCACTAGGAAGGAAAATTCTTTTCAAATCTTTTTAGGTACGAAATGTCTTTTTCTGGCAGGCTCATGAATATGAAGCTTACACCATCTTCGTGTTTCTGCTCTGCGCAGAAACACGAAGATGGTGTAAAATTAAGCAAGATCGGAGCGCAGTGCATGGTGCAGTTTCAATACTTACAGGCTGAGAACAAGGAAGAAATGTATAATGCTGGGTGTGAGAAGTACATCACTGCCATAAGAAGTTGAGCTAACGCTCATTCATCTCTGCCTATTCTCTGCGTCCTTTTGTGCGCTCTTATGCAGAAAAAGAACCTGACAGGGTGCTTACAAGTGTGTAAGGCGAATGTTTAGGCATTCGCTGTGATGGGAGAGGTAAGTACACTTTGTAGACATATTTAGTTTTCTTTATTTAATTTATTGCAGCGATGACAGTCTTGTGATCGCTAATGTGAGTACTTACTGCGTAATGTATTGGATCCAATCGTTGTTTTCGATGACGATACTCATGCACGGTTCCCTAGATAAGGTCACAGGATCTCTGAGAGGTGCCGTGTTGCCTCATCAATGGTTGCTGGCTATGGTTAGAAAAATCATCGTTGTTTGCTAGAAGGTTGAAATATTCCACAAGAAGCATTGGACAAGACATGTACGGCAGGAATGCATTGATGATGTCGGAGACAATCTGTGAGAGGGTGGCTTTCGTATTAAAATAGGCCACAGCAGCGACGATTTTGTTGGCTCGTTGCACTTCGCACCCATGTTCGTAAAGGTGGCTTTGAGCCACCTAGCGTTCGTGTGTACGTTGTCTCGGCAGTAAATCGCGACACACGCCTCGCGGTTGTCGTGCTCACGTCAAGCTCCGCAGCAGTACATGTATTGTCAACTCACCTGTAGCATCCCCTCAGGTTTCATCCAAGTCTCTGAGCGACACCGTATGGAGCAGAGCCTGACAACATGGTCGCGGTGAATGACGAGTGCGTGTGGCCCCAGGAAGCATACACGGATTGCTGCAATGAAGAGGAAATTCCAACGAGAGTCATTGCCTAGTGTGGCTGAGGTGCAGCAGAAAGATTGTTCGTGAGCGACAACCATTCGGGGGTACACCGAGCAGTCGTAGCCGAAAGAATTGTTGAGAAACTATTTGGTGAATTTTTCGGTTGCAGCATCTGTCATGATTGGCGGATTTGTTCGCAGACTCCGGAAACTCGCTTGTATACCTCGGTGGCTCGGACCGTAGTTTACTAAAACATAACCATGGAGGTTGCCATGCAATTTGAATGCATTTTTCTGTGTAGAATAAAATAATTCAAGATGTTTTTGTAGTAATAGATTTATTTATTCTAGGTGGACATTCTGTAAAATATTTTTGAAAAGAATACTTCTTTAAAAGTCCCTTAAATTGGGCGTTTTCTCGGGTTTTGCAATTTCGGTGTTTTCTGGACCTTCGTACAATATCAATGCGCAGTTTTGTTGCATATGTTGTTGTTTTTTTTTTTCTTTACAATTAACCTTGTGAGCGTTTGTCAGAAAATATCTCAGCTTCGTCACTGTAGCTAAAATGACGTCACAATGCCACTAATTTCTGAGCCAGTGAGAGGCACTTGCTCACTAAGCAAAGTTGGGTAAATTTTTCATACAAATACTGACTGTTGGAGACGTAAATTTAAATTTTCTTGGGCAGTAGTTCTGATTCCATTGCTGTAGAGCTAGCGAAATACGTTTGTCGGTTTACAATATTCTAGTTTCTGAGTGATAAGCCTCCAAATTTACAAAATCTGCAAGTAACGAAAATGATTTTCTCTAAATATAATGAATTTTGTTGTTTTTTTCAGCATACTGCCGCTGTACCTTGCAAGACAAAGTTTGATTGTTTCTATAGAGACATTTGCATACCGCTTATAAAGCTTTCTCTGAACACAAAACAATATTCGATATCCCCCTAATTCTGCTCTCATCTGAACACCCACACTACCAAAATGTTGATGTTCAAATATTCACGTAACATTCTTTTATGACTATGATTGTAGAGGCGCTGTGCAAGATTACTTGTCATTTACGGCGGGAGTTGAGGGGTAGTTCAACATCACGCGTTTTAGAAATTACGCAACACATATAACTGCAACAATCATTGCAACTTACAATCGAACTCGGTGATGTGGAAGTATCCTGGTCTTCTGGCAGTTTGGAGGTTCTGAATTGAAGGGGTGGCAAACTACTGGAGATCTACAGTATGGCTGTCGTGGCATGGTCAATAAAGTGGGGCACACTTCCAGCGCCGAAGTGACGGCACGGGATTTAAGCGTCATTCGTTAGCATTACTGGCTTGTGTTTTTGCAAGGACAACCGACTACGGCGAGCCACTGTGTGAACGGTAGAAATGCTGTAAAAGAGGTTTGTGTTCGAGTTTCGACGTAAAAGAATTATGTTTTTTCCTCGATTAAATTACAAGCCGACGCTACCCAGGTCGATCTGTAGGTTGTGGTTAAATCGTACTTTCCCAATTTTAGATGCATTTTGAATTCAGAATTTCAATTATTTCAACAGCGCCGCTGTGCCACGTGGAGAGCCTGTGTGGTTAGCTGTGGTTCGGGATGATTTTCTTGGCCGGACAACGCCGCCGACGCCGACACCGGATTTTCTGTTACACGTGGCTCTTAACGCTGTCACGCTAAAATCACTAGTGATTCTGTGAAAAAATTATATATCGTGTGGTATCCTTCGTTGACCATAGGATACATTGCCACGTAAGGATTGCAGGAAACGAAGACACTGGTCGGCTGGCTTCAACTTGCGCTCATATCCTCTGTGACCGCCCGGACGTTTTGTGGAAGTTTGACCTACCTAGTCTGCTGAATTGCCGCCAGCTCCTCTAGCGGCACTCAGAGCAGCGTGTCACGTGGAATGTTTCCGCCCGGTGTTCGCGGTCGACGCTTGCCATGTCACACTAGACCACAGGTAATCAAGGTAAAGGTTGACTGTATGAACGTGTGTGAATGTTTACACCGATGAGGATGTGTGGATAGTTCGTCCTGTACGTCTTGCGGTGACCTCGAGGCAGTTAAGCAGCTGCCATTGTTTCCCGCTTTCATTGCACAGCGCACGTTGCTAGTGAAGGACTGTCATCCCTTCTACGATACTCGGCCAATGTTTGTACCACAGTTGTTTCGCGTCTTGACGCGACGAGGCTCATCGCGCTCTGCTGGCTTTTACACAAGGACCTAACTCACATTCCCTTTTGTAGCTTATTTTGTTTGTGAACGACCTGACTTCAAGCATTATTTTTTTCTGTCTTTAACGTTCTTACATTAGCGTCACCTGCAGCGACCAGCCATAGCCAGCTTTTTGTTAATGTTGTGCTTTATTTTCGAGAAATGGGTCATCGTGTTCTTTCTTTTCTCTTTATACCCCAGCCTGCAGCACATGCGGCGAAAGGCTCACGCTCACTCGCCATCTTCATTCTTTCCACAATTTCTCCCGTACGGAGTGCCTAAAGCTCTTTAACAAGACATTTCAAAAGTTTGCAATTTCCTGCCTAGTGGAGTAGGCTTCCCAGAAAAAAAATGGATTGACGAAATATAGTGTTCGGACAGAATTATTTGAAGTCAGTCGTTTTCTACCGCATAAGAAGTCGTCTCGTCAACCATGAAAATTTCCGGTTTCTCGCTTGCCTTCTTGGCTTAACATGCGTAGGCTATTGCTAGTTCTAACGCCGCATTGCACAGTCAATTAGGAGACGTCGTTCTGTGCGCTTCTCAGGATAGGGGTTCCCAAGTCGTCTGAACTTGCTGAAACCAAAATAGAAAAGAAGGTGCGCTTAAGACGCTTTGTCAGTGATGCGAGGAACTCAGGCGAATCAGTGATAGCTTCCATTGAAAAAGGTGAAAAAAAAATATGTGGAATAATGTCTTCGGTTCTGGCCTTATTTATCGTGAAGGTGAACAGTCCATTCAAGAAATAGTTCTTGCTATCCAGGTTAACCAACAACTTTCAATATTCCTATATGGTTACTCTTAGTCAAATAATATTAAAACCTATTTGCTGTTGTCATAGCTGTAACCAAAGTTCACCGTGTAGGTTGGTCTGCCACTTCTTTCCCGAATACAAGGAAAAGAACGACTGAATTTGCTACTGCCGAGTTTACCCAGGTGGCTGTTCTGAAAATCCCAGCCATTATCTGTAGACACCGTTATTTTCCTTGAAGGCCGATCTTTCCACTTTTATGCCATTAATTATTCTCTCTTTTCCCTTATGGTGTGCTAATGAGAAGTGTTGCGAGACAAAACAACTATGTTTAGTGTACCAAAACCTACACAACTCTTATAATCAGAGCATCACCCCCTACTCAGTGTGACGTTCGCCCCAGCCTAAAGCCTTTACATTAAACGGCCCTTCCGTGTGCCATTCCATTCGCACCATACGGCCACGTGATAGATGCGAGAGCAATGTGCTTTTGTAGCAGTTGCCTGGTCTACGGCCGTCTGATTACGTCAGCAGAACATAGCACATACGAAAATATTTACATTGCAGGGTCATCTTGCCTAGATGCCATAGATAATCGATGAAGGTGCATGCCCAAGTGCCCGAACACCTAATAACTCGTAATGGCGTTTGTATAGCCCGAATATGACCAATATCATAAATAAGAAAAAAAACTGCTAAATAAAGCAGTCTAGAGTATTACAATACATTTATTCTACTGAATTTATCATTTATTAGGAGGTTATTATGATGTTCTTAGGATATTTGCTATGATTTTATTATGATGTAGCGTATAGTCACGCTTTCATATCATATCAAGGCGTTGTCATATTTGGCAGCAGGGGTGATACTTTCATTGCCAGTATAGCTGATGAAGAAATGCGTCAAGGCAGCTTTGACAAGTTCCATTCTGCGGAGAAAAAGTCTGCAGCGAAGTACTTTTGACAGCTGCCATGGTAAACTGCTGCAGCATGTGAGTTCTCCTAGAACATAGTGCACCGCATAAATTTGTGTCTACGTTGTTTTCTTTTTACAAGGATCGTTAAATTCGCTGTTTAGCGCTCACTCATGAGGTATGAAAGATGTTATAATTAGAGGGACATAAGGAAATCAGCAGCTTTTTATTGAAATGTACAGAAGTTGAAACATCCTCAGAAATAAATTGCTCTACAATCTCCAGTGTTATTCAACTACGATGTCTTTTAATTTTTTGTTACTCCATATATGTTATAACGTCCTTCATTCTAATACGTGCTCGGCAAAAGCATTGTTCACGTAAACAAGTTGGTAGTGCTTAGAAGGGCTTTACACCTGACGGTATGGTTTGTAATTGTTATTGTAAACGCAAAATCCCATTCTGATGTAAACAGCGCAATTTTTCTGGGAAGCTAACAATAGCCATTATGGTTGCCAATCTATGAAATAGAAAACGTCTCGCATTGTTACCCTAACTTAGTTTTGCTGCATGCAAAGAAAACAAAACAACTGTATATCACTTTATAAATGATATATTGACACTTTTAAACGACACTATTTAGAGAATATAACACTTATATCTCTTTATATCTCACAAAAAAAGTGATTTTTTCCAGTTTTATCGCGGTTGTGAAGCAAGAATTGCATGATTGGGGACCGTAATTTTTTTCCGTCAGCGGCTGTTCTCAGGGGTAGACGTTAGTGCTATTACTGTACTTTGCCGCGACACATGGATAATGTCAAATAAAAGTGAGCTTCAATTTTAACTTCTCTTTCTGCATTCTGGACGACATTGATAAATTGTAAGCGAGACTGAATGCAGTACAGGTACAGATGAAGAAACTGAGGGACCGAAGGTTGCTCAATGCCTTGCAGAAATATGAGCAAATGTTAAGGAAGCAACATTTGAGCATATTACTTGAGCGCAACAATACATTCGGGCACGAGCAGTTTGTGTGGAGGTGCTAAAAAGTTTTTTTCCCTTGCCCTCCTGGATTACGGCCCCTTCCGCCGTGTGCTTTTCTGCCGAGTAAAGTGCGCTGGGATTGGAAGGTGATATGGTCAAATGTGTCGATACAGTTGCTGGTGTAATCATAGAAGAGTCGATCCCAGAAATTAACTTCAGTTCTCCTAGACTACTAGCATTAACGCAGTAGAATCATACACCAGCATGACAGCCGATGTCTGCTGCTAAATGAGTGGTATCGTCCAAGTATCGTATCAGGTGGCCAGCATCTCCTGACTTTGACTTTAAGTGTAGGAAGAATAACGGACGAATCTTATCGTATTTTCGCAGACAGCCTTTCTCAGAACCAGTTGGTAGGCTCAGCAACAATTTATCTTCAATGATAAACTTTTTCGACACAGTCAGACATCAAGCCATCGTGATAACTGAATGAAATATCATGTTTAGTTATTACCTAACTGCCAACCTGCCTGTGTTCTCCGTTTCCTAACACTGCAAATTAAGTTTACTTCGCGCAGATATTTGCCTTTAACGGGGAACTATTACGAAGAAAGTGCGCACAAGAAAATTCAGCATGATCAGTCACAGCATTCTAACGTTTAACTTGACTGTGTATGGTAGTTAGATCGTGGAGTTGATGGTATAGTCAGACCTAACAAGCACGCTGAGAATGAGTTTATTGCCTGAAAACTAGACAGTTCATTCAATTCCTTCTTTATTTCCTTTTGCCATGTTCAATTGCATTGAGGCTTCAGAGGTTTCTCTGAAGGCTAATCAATTGAAACAAAAAAATTCTAGAAGATTCGCAATAGTCTTCGTATGATCCGCCTAATGACGTTTTTTTTTCTTCACTATAATTTAGGTAGATCGCTGATCTTCCGTTTTAGAGTCTGGAGCTTTTACACCGTGCATTCCTAACAGCCACTTTCGTTTGCCCACTTGAAAAAGGATCAAAGGCCTCAATTAATTTCAGTGCTGAGCCGGTCATTCGCCTTTCTTTTTCTTCTCCTGGAATATATTCGTAGGAGCGAGGGATCTTTGGAACCCTCTGTAGGCGTATGTTTCCCATCTTACAATGGGATATTAAAATATATGGTGCCCACGGAAACAGATTCATGGCGTCGCTTTCTCAAAGATAGCCACTTGTGCCTCGGGAGCCTTGGATTAAGAAAATCTTTATTACGATGAATAAGGAATCAGAAACACATCCAACAAAGAAAATCATCATCATCAGCGGCAGCATCAGCCTATATTTATGTATACTGCAAGACGAAGGCCTTTCCCAGCGATCTCCAATTACCCCTGTCTTGCGCTACCTGATTCCAACTTGCGCCGGCAAATTTCCTAACTTAATCACCTCACATAGTTTTCTTCCGTCCTCGACTGCACTTCTCTTCTCCTGGTTACCAAGAAAATATGAGAGTATAAATGTGCGCACTGGAAAGTGCTATACTCGTACAACAAATTCTGCTGAACATATAAGCCTCTTGTATTATACTTTTAAGGAGATTTGCTCAAGGCATTAGGATCTGAAGTGCCCAAACTAAGATTCCTTGACTGCAACTTCGATATTACCTTCTGTATTTGTTTTGCATGTTGTTTTTTTTTTACTACGCAGCAATTGGATATGACATTCCTCCACTTCTGAGAAGTACGGAAACTTAACCCAGGTCCAAAACATAAAAGTATGTGGGTTCACTATGTGTACATGTCCTTTGCTCACATTCAATTACGTATTTCATATTTCATCATTTTTCCTCAAAGAGATTTGCGACAAAAACTTTTTGTGAAATAAACTGTCGATTCCCGGGGTAGGGAAAAGAGTGTGAATCACATACAACTTGGAGACACTGAGCAAGACTCCCCAGGCGTCGTTAATCTCAAAGAAACGATTGTACATAATTAACGCCAGCACTGACCATTTCTACGCTTTCGATGTGAAAGGAAAGAAAAAAAATATCACTTTGCTTGGGCCCTTGTATTCAGAACACGCGATGCGGAGGTTTTGTGCAAGGACGGATAACGCCGGCTATAGCCTGGCCACATTATTGAAAAAAAATTACTCAATCTCCCGCTAAAGGGAACCATGTGTGGATGCGAAGCAGCGGGGTTAGCTTGAGCGGGAGATGGTTTCGCGACAGCGGCCCGAGCGCTCATCGCGGTGCTACACAGGAGAGAGAATGAGGCGCGCGCGCTCCTTCAGTTTAATCCCTCGAAACTACCGTGGCACCTCAAGCGAGTATGCAGCTGTCACACCACCTGTCCAGCGCGCCGCTCTGGATTCCTAGAGGAGAGAAAGGGGGGAACGTAGGAGAGGAGAGAGAGGGGGAGGGGACGCGCATGCGCTGTGGGGGTTCTGGACGCGGGCGCCATTCCGTAAGGTATTCCTAGATGAGAGAAAGGGGGAGCGTAGGAGAGGAGAGAGAGAGGAAGGGGACGCGCATGCGCTGTGGCGGTGTGGGACGCGGGCGCCGCTCCGTAGAGTATTCCTAGAGGAGAGAAAGGGGAGCGTAGGAGAGAGAGGGGGAGGGGACGCGCATGCGCTGTGGGGATGCTGGACGCTGGCGCCGCTCCGTAGATTATTCCTAGAGGAGAGAAAGGAGGAGCGTAGGAGAGGAGAGAGAGGCGGAGGCGACGCGCATGCGCTGTGGTGGTGCGGGACGCGGGCGCCTCTCCGTTCAGGATTCCTAGAGGAGAGAAAGGGGGAATGTAGGAGAGGAGAGAGAAGGGGAGGGGACGCGCATGCGCTGTGGGGGTTCTGGACGCGGGCGCCATTCCGTAAGGTATTCCTAGATGAGAGAAAGGGGGAGCGTAGGAGAGGAGAGAGAGAGGAAGGGGACGCGCATGCGCTGTGGCGGTGTGGGACGCGGGCGCCGCTCCGTAGAGTATTCCTAGAGGAGAGAAAGGGGAGCGTAGGAGAGAGAGGGGGAGGGGACGCGCATGCGCTGTGGGGATGCTGGACGCTGGCGCCGCTCCGTAGATTATTCCTAGAGGAGAGAAAGGAGGAGCGTAGGAGAGGAGAGAGAGGCGGAGGCGACGCGCATGCGCTGTGGTGGTGCGGGACGCGGGCGCCTCTCCGTTCAGGATTCCTAGAGGAGAGAAAGGGGGAATGTAGGAGAGGAGAGAGAGGGGGAGGGGACGCGCATGCGCTGTGGTGGTGTGGGACGCGGGCGCCTCTCCGTTCAGGATTCCTAGAGGAGAGAAAGGGGGAATGTAGGAGAGGAGAGAGAGAGGGGAGGGGACGCGCATGCGCTGTGGAGGTGTGGGATGCGGGACGACAGAGCCACCGGCAAGAAACGCTTCGCATTTAAAAAAAGATTCAGGATAGAAAGCACTCAACGCACTAACGGTGAGAGGAACGTTTCATGGCAGTAAGCCGTGCATGCCGTCATCGGGAAGGCAATGTTCATATATGTCTTGCCGATAGACAGGAACCAAAGGAGGAGACTAATCGTGTGCCCTCCGGACGAGGAAATGAGTCATAACGCACGCACATAACGGTAGCCTCTTTAATACCAGCTCAGGACAGTTAAGTTGCCGTGTTTTCACTTTTCTTGTGTTTTCCAATGCTAAATGGAGAAGCTAGCATTGCCACGATGGATGTGCAAGCGCTTCCCTTTGATGGCTGTTTTCAAACCTGACAAGAGTCACACAGCGCCTAGAAATAACCTAGGCATTGCGTATCTCTAAGCAGCCGTAAACATTACAACATATATTTTTTATTAGCCACATAGAATCTGTATCAGGATATTCACGTATATCTCCCAAAGTCAGAAAGTGGACCCGAGCATTGATCAAATGTAATTAAGAAAACATCTGACGGAATGAATAAACCGAATTAGCAAATCACTAGCAAAAGAAAATGCACCAATTTATCAGAGGATGGAGCAAGAATATGTCAGAGAACTTTGCAGGGACTGGTAATGGACGTCGCTTCTAGGGTCAAGTTAGTGGTGTGGGACGCCACGGAAATGACGGACGAAGCCCCCGCCATTAGCTGCTTCGCATCTAAAATAAAAAGATCGACAGACTCCAAGACCGGTGAGAGGAAAAGGCCTTCCTGTGCATTTTGTACCTTTACGGAATGTTATGACAAGACTGTCACAGACATAAACCATAGGTATTTTGGATGCAAGACACCGATGAAGTTTCCGCGATGTTGAAAGCAACTACGACATTCTCTTAAAAGAGTAAATATACACCAAGAACTGAGTCTGTTAAAGATGTGGCATTAAATGAGGAGCCGAATTGCAATCTTTCTGTCACTCGCACGGAATAAAGAAAGCAAACTGTTGCGAATGAGGCCATGAGGAGCAAGCTGTACGAAAACCTAGTTCTGAAGTAAAAGACGTATTGTGGAGAAAACTCCAATTTCCTACTCAAATGCACGTAAAACGCAGAAAATCTCTCGTGCAGCAACCGCTCGATCTAAACGATTGAAATTGGTCGATTTCCGGCTTTCTTTTAAATGTAACAAAACTCATCAAATGTGGTATACTGAATGCCCAGACATTGAGCCACGACGTTTCCGAATAATTAATGACAAGCAAAGAAAGTGGATGTCAAAATGTCCCTGACGTTAAAGAAACCCAAGTGGTTCACATTAATGCGTTGCCCCTTCGGGCGGCGTGCCTCATAATCTGATGGCCGTTTTGATACATAAACCCCTTTTTTGCGAGACTTACCCTAGCGCTAATGCGCTCGAACAATAACAACTGAGTTAGGAACTGCCAGCAAAAGCGTATCTTCTATAAACGTCATAATAAATCTAGGCATGAAATGCCGGCACATCTCAACCTTCCCTTTTCGTTCTTTCTTGTGTGAGTCTATAGAGGCGAGTACACATGCTTTTAAGCACTTTCCCGTTAATTTTACTACGCACTTCCTACCTCCAGTTAAAATGCGCAGATTACTGGAGCCATCGCAGATACTGGCGCGAAAATGTCAACCGCCATCGCGGATTATGCTTAATGTAATCGAGCGTTGCCAGACAGAGTGGGAAACGGAGGAGCTTTGAGAAAAGTAGGCGTTCGAGCATTTTATCCAACTCTCGCCTTCAATTTGTTCCCCAGGGTCCTGTCTGGGGCACTTGGATGGCACTCTCCACCCCCCTCTCCCCGTGCATAAGAAGTTGCGTGGGAGCAAACTAAGCGATTACCGCTGGCTTACTTGAAACAGCAGGAAAAGCTTTTCGCAGATGACTTTGAAGAACTCGAGAGAAACGCAAAATTCTTTGAACTTGCCGCGGCGTCATTCTCACAGAGAGAAGTATAATTGTGCCCGAAATCAAAGATACAAATAACCAACGAAGCGCTCGTTTTCACTCACTGTTTCTTGTCAAAACCTGTTATCATTTTTACCACCATCAGCTACGAATGAGGAGGAGGAGGGATACGAAAGGTAGAGAGGTCAACGGGACGAGAATCCGGTTTGCCACCCTGCGCATAGGGAACCGGGGTAAGGTATCATATGAAATGTCCGCTATGGAGCTCGAAGGCGGCTTACGATGATTTATCAAAAATTTCTCTCACCACCTTTCCGGGACAGCCGCTCTACCATCTGAGCTAACCAGGCGGCTAGCACATGGCAGGGCGAAGTCAAATTTGTCGACAACTCGAAGCAAAGGCAAGTGTATGACGTAATAGTTCAGAGGAAATCCGCTAGGTGGAGATAAGTAATTAAAGGGAAACTGAGACATCCACCCAAATGTAGCAATTGCTACAATGGAAACCCAACCGGGTTCCTTGCTACATTTGGGTGGATGTTTTTTGGGGGCACGCTTTTTTGGGGGGCACGCATTTCCGTTTTCGTAGTTCGCGGTGCGCATGTATATTTGCGCACGCTGGCAACTTTTATCACAAAAGTGTTCATGTTTGCTACGCATAATTCAGTTGTGAGTTACAATCTTTTCTGGCATCTACGCATCCTGGTGTTCAGTTTGTTTCGAGTCCTATTACACGGCAATAAGCATGGACAAACTGGCCCATCAACAAGTAGTAATCGTGGTGGTAGGTTGATTCTCTGTGCATTTCCAATTAAGTGTTTAGTGCGAACGAGTAAGTAAGCAACATTATGCTTCGGAGTTGGTTATTGCGTCCTCTCTTTTTTTCTTTCAATTCAGGCGTCGGCTCAAAGTGCATGCACAATTTTATTATTCTCTTCACGCATTTCGAAGGAGGATGAAACTATTTTTCAACACTAGCCTCGATGGGATGGATAGTATTAAAGTTTTTTTTATAATTTTGAATTCCACCTGTGTGAGATAGCACAGGTCCATTGTTGAGCTAGTACATTCAAAGACCCCGACTTTACTTGCGTGAGAAATTGAAGCACATACTACCACTTCTTAACGCAAATTCACTCATTAACCTGTTAATTACGTTCCGGCGCATATTGCAACGTATGCGAATTGTAGCCAGTCGGTTTCAAGGCAGATACACTCGGCACAAATTTTGAGGAATTTCACGGGTTTCGAGACAATTGCCCATAAAGTCGCGGTAAAAATACACTGTTCTTTCACTTACTTTAATAACACGATATTTTATGATTTGAAGCAAGAAAGTAACTGGGACACCCACGTATTTTGTCGCACACTTTGGCAATGGATATCTCGAAACGTGCGATCCTGAAAATTAATTCTAAGTGCCTACACCTTGCAAACTCGCAGACCACAATTCATAAATTGCAATATGTGCTGTACTGCAACTAAGAAGTTAATTTGATAATCGTTAATTAGTTGAACATGTTTTTCGAGTTTTTGTGCACGTAATGTCCGCCTCTTTGGATATTATAACTGAAGGAAATAAATTTTGCTATTGACCACAGGTGATTTTTAAAACTTCCGTAATACTTCAAAATGATCTCCCGGTAGAATGCATGCGGTACATCGAACAGCATGCACATTATGGTAGTGCCTTCAACGAAGTGGTCCCGTGTAGCGATACTCCGCACGTAGAAATGAAATGAATTCAGCTACATTGATTACTCAATGATATTAATTAAATTTCAATGTTCATGGTTATATTCATCGCCGACACTCTACATAATTCTCAAAAACAAGTATTGTACGAAAATGTGTATACCCGAACTGGATATGTTGGAACAGAATATATGAGACTGTTGGAATGGAATATGTTAGAAAGTTAGAATAGGTTGAAATGCCTGCGCTGTGCCGGCGACTGTGTTTAGGTAAAGATACTGCCTATCGTTCTTCCATTGCGGCGATGCGGCTGATCACACATATCATTATCCCGTGCACTTATTGCTAGCCTTTCAATAAACTAAATTACCGTCATGTGTCGGAAACGTCGTTTGTGGCCATTCCCGAGACCCTCTTATTCTTGGAACCTCGAACTTAACCTAACTTTTCAAACTGTTTTTAATTGATAAAGCCACAATCTGGTGAGCAGCTCCTTTTCAGAAGTTGACAGTCAGATTTTCCTCTTTTTCTTATTAAATTTGTGAATATTCTTTGAGGCACAACGCCTGCGGCGTAACTTTTTAAAGCATGCACGAACAGCTAACGAATCCACTGAAGTAATACCGACGTATACGGCTCATGCTGCCCGCCTAAAACCTAAATTTCGTATTTTTACACCCGTCTCAGAAAGTTTCAGGCATCCACTGCTTAACGACCATTTTGAGTGCTCGAAATCCTGGTCACATTTTATTTTGTTTAAACTGCTTAAGCCTCATATTTTTGCTATTATATTTTAGGGAATATACGATAAAATTATTATAGACATGCTGGAGGAATATATCTCAGTTTTCCTGTGTTCCAATCATCGGAAGGGATCTGCTGAGTTTCAGTATCGCCTTTTTCTCTAGCGTTCCTACAAATGTGTACGCAATTCGCCGGAGTTTCACAGAAATTAAATAATGGTTATTCTTTTAACAAGGAGTTTAAAGAACGAAATAAAAAAAAGCTTCCGAGCCACATTCATCCCCAATTAGGCGCACTGTACTCCTCCGCAGGGCGTTTCGATTTCCCTCTCATATCCTCACATCCCTAATTGTAACGTAAATGAAGATTTCCTTCGAGAAAATGATCTGGTACGTTCATGTTGTTGCAAGCCTGACGGGCAGCTCGCTCTGACGCGTTACGATATTTATTTTATTTGGGTCGCCGGCTGCGTTTCAAAACAATAAATTACTCATCAGAATGCCTAGAGGTGCAGTATTTATTTGAATACTGGTTTGACTGCGTCGTCACTGTGAAGCTTCTAGGGCGGGGTCCAAACTGTATGGCTTTATGGCTTTAGTTCATTGTTCGAAGCTCGGTGTCCTTTGAAGGTCAATGGCTTATTGGCGAGTAACGAGAGAATTTTATATAAACAAAGACGCATAGATCGGCCTGAGCTATATCGTACCTGGCCTGCTACTCTGCACTGAAGCAAAGCGATGGGAACGAAATGGAGCGATGTGTGATGAAGAGAAGATAATGAATTTGCAGAAGTCCACTAAGTGGCGTCATTGCTAAAGCCGAATGTCTAAGCCCAGTGTCTCTTAAAAAGACTAGAGCTACCCACATAATGGCGGCTGCACTGCTTGCGCGAAGAGTAGGGCCCAGAAGAGCGTGATCGACGTGCGCAATCGAATTGTACAGCTACTGTTCTTTTCTCGCATAGGCAGGGCAAGTGCGAAATACGTGTTCAAGTATATCCGGCACCTGATTAGAGTTTGCATGTCACTATTTAGAAGCTCGAGGACTTCACTTAAATTGAGATACCCCCAAAAATGGTATTTTAACATCATTCTTCATCTCGCAGTTTTCTTTGTCTCCTTCTTCAATCTTGACGAAACGCTTAAGAAATGGCAAGCCCCACTGCCTAATTCGACGACCATACAGCGTAGGCTCTAGATGGATGTGGCAAATGGAGGAAACAAATGTACTACAACTAGCGCAGCAAACGCTCGCATCGACTATTTCATATCTTCACGACCCGTAGATGAACTTCAGTAAGTGCGGCAATTGAGCATGAGTGGTGTGCATGCAAACGTATATAGCACAATATTTGACTGCTACCAAGACTTCTCCCTCCCTATATGGGGTAAGATTTCCTACCCAAGTGCTGGTGCTCTTAAATATATATGTAAATTATGCCCTGTCATTGCCACATTACACGCCTGTTGCTCGTAAACTTCTATCACTGAATGCGTAGAAAGATATAACCTGTGGTGCTGATGACACAGTGCATATGACGTCAATGCGCCCAACTCAAGGTCTAGGGAACACCGTCACATTGTGTACGTGTTTTGACGCCCCTGAGCACATCTTTCAGCGCACTACTTGTACGATATTTTTGCGAGATATTCTAGCGCTGTCGTAGAAACGACCGACGTTATAGAAATGCAGCCTCCACTAGCGCAATATAGTACAAGGTATAGTTAGCAATGGGTTGGGCGAGAACTGATTGCATGCATGTTTTTATAATGTGCAAGCTAACATGCTACACAGGCTCGTGGTTTCCAAAAAATTAGGTCTGGCGCAGTGTAAATTCATCGTTCAAGCAATTAAATAAAACAGTTGATTCTCTTTAGTGGCTTCTTATACGCAATGCGAACATATTTTACAGTGTTTTTTTCATCTTTATGTGACATTTCACATCTTAGGCAACTTTTGTTAAGCGAGCTTTTTGCGTCTGTGTAATGCAGCTTTCCCAATAAGCTCGAGAAGCCAGAGTGCACATTTAGCCAAGAAAACACGATCCTCTACCGATAAAACTAATACTCTAGGTTTTTGCATTCTACTGATATGCGTGATTGATGACACTTTGATTGCGCTTTCATCGCTTAGTCTGTGAGGAGCTCGCGAACCGCTTTCTCGAGCAAATATGCATAAAATGTCGGGTTAAATTTGGCTGCGTCAGGAGTGACAAATGACACTTTAATGCTCTTGGTGGAGGCCAGGACAACGTGCCTCGAAGGCTGCCTCAACGCACCTGCGTTGCCGCACGATTTGTTCCTTTGGATCTCTAGAACGAGGCAGTATCTGCAGTGTCGCTGTGACGTTTCATATTTTTGTCTTAAAAATATCCATTTTCATTCAATACTCAAATTTTCCAAGGTAATTTATCTGTAACATTTATAACAGCAAGGCGCACAACTTCAACTTCGCATTGTCATCGGCACTATATATCCCCGTCACCTACAGCAAACGCAAACCTTAGGCATGAGCAGGGACACCAGTTACTGGCACACAGCTCGCATATAAATGTCTCTTCTTTAACGGTTGCAGCTTTGCTTAAATATGTTAGCATCACGTAAAAACAAACTGAATCAATGCAACAAAACAATATTCGATAAGTTTCTAGTAGTTGGGCATTCATTTAACATTCTATTTTCCGTGTTTTACGGTTAAAACGTTTATCATTACAGGAAAAACTAAAGCCACAGTTTTCAGTTTTTCAATTTGGTGGTCGTCCTCAAAGCTGGTAGGCAAGCTGAACGTCATGAATGGTTCATCAAAATATTTGAATTGCGCGAAGAAGACAAGACGTGAACAGAAACGCAGACGCACACACATGCACCTGCGCTTTGTGCGCGCGCCTATGTTTTTGTTCACGTCTTGTATTCTTCTCGCAGTTTAAATATTTTGATGAATCTATGAACCGACTAGCCCAACAACCTGCCTCACGTCGCGAATGGCAATGTGCAGACTAAATTTTCGGCCATTTTTCGTTCAATGAAAGTTGTCGTAACTTGCTAAGCTGACTGATTTTTTTTTCAAGTGATATAGTTTCTCTTTTGTTTACTAGTAGATAATTAGGTAGACATGAGCAAACAGTTAAATTCATGATGTCATAGCTACCTGCTCGGAGGTCTTCAGCACGGCGTCGCCATCTATCTTATGGTGTTTCGTGGTGTTTCGTCTATTCTGGCTTATTACGCCTGCCCTCGCGGCAAGAGTTTTGTTATTGATGCCGTGCAATTCTCTGGTTAAGATCATTCTAGCATATCAATATTTCTTAATATCCTGAGATTATTATTCTAATAACGTCACATAATATTTGTTCATTGTCCCTTTGAAGAGAAGAAATAAGAAGTATTGATTTCCTCTCCTTTGTTCGCCTCGTAAAACAAAATGCAGGCCACTATGGGCCTCTGCATACGTTAAACAACAGGAAACCCAAACACTGAAGTTCAAATGTTTCTCTTACCTTATGCAAATCATATTTTAATTTCTCTGAAGCCCTTTGTCCTGTAATGCGGGCATCAACAAACGTCGAAACTTATGTGGCACGATTGGCACAATGAACAGCCTGCCTGATCAAGGTTTGTTCTTATGAGAACGCATGGTCGCACTTCGCAATAAGAATTTGGAAAACTCAGAAGTTGTGCTTTTATTCTCGGGGGAGCGCATTAACTTTCGCAGGCGCATAAAGAAAGCGGTGGTGCTAGCTGGAAGAGCGTCGCATTGTTTGCGACGCCGTTTCAACATTTACTATTTACTTTCTGCGGACGCGCGCAAGAAGAACCACAAGGTACATTTTCTCCAATGAGATGCAGAAACATCTTCGTTTGCTCGGTATTTTTTTTTTGTCTTTTTTTAATAACTCCCCGGTGCCGTGCGACAGCTGGAGCATACCGACACCACCTCAAAAGTGGGTCAAAGAACGGGCTGGTTATGCGCAGGTTAAATCAAAAGTGTGAACGATAATAACGCATTTCCGATTATAACAGGCAAAGTTCATCCAGCAATATTTAAAAAATGATTGGGGTGAAAAATAAGAAGCCCTGAAAAACGATCGGCCCTTTATTTCAAAAGTACCTTTCTGAAATCTTGATGCTCCGCGCTGTCCTCAAGCATAACATAAAAAAACTGATTTCTTTTCTATTTCTTCATTCAATACTTCATTAAAAGACTCTTACCACCACTATAGAACATCCCTGGGACAAATGATTTTGGTTTTTATTATACTTTACAGATATTTCATCTTGAAGCTAAACATTTCGACAGAATTACCTGTCTGGTTGGGAGAATTGATTAAGACTTCGAGATTGACTCCAACCAAATGAGGAAATTTACTAGCCCGACGTTTCGGAACCAATTACACGTACACGTCAGCAAACTACACGTACGCGGGCCGGCGCACGAAAGTTCGCGCCCACGCACCTTGCGTTTGCCGCGCCTTGTGCGTAATGGCTGCTTAAACCTACAAGAAATCGCGCCAGCGCGCGCCCACTTCAATCACTATTTTCGTCTTGCTAGACAACGTTTCGTATCTTTGTGAGGCAGCCAGAGAGAGAGAGAGGGAAAATAACATTTATTAGGACCGAAGGAACTCAAGCCTAAGTCCGGGCCTCCTCGTAGGCTCATGCCTCCTGGCCCAGGACATTTTTGAAGTGCTGCACCAGAAGCGGCCACCATAGTTTCTCAAAATTTCGCGGAGGAGTGCTCCACTCCAGCCAGAGCACCGATATTTGTCTGCTGAAGATATCTGGGCTTGCCGGCGCGTGGGCGCGACCTTTCGCGCGCCGTCATCCGTACTCGTAATTTGGCCTTGATGTCTTTGGGTTGCGAAGAAAAGCCTCTGGTCCTTAAACTTCTGCACTCGACTGTACATCCATGTTTACTCTCCGTGCCCATGCGACGCGTGTGTGTACCGTGCATGATGTGGTTTGCACCCCGGCTTGGCTGGCTTCGCAGAGCCAATACGGCACGGTGTGACGGTGCGTCCGCTCGGTTTCACCGCCTTTGCAGCCAAGCTCGCTGCGTGTATCTGCGGACAGTGTAAGCTTTCACGCGTGGGCCGCATGTGCACTGTCGATACCGCGAAAGCACGAGCATGTTGACGATGCAAACGAGCCTCTAGCGTCCATGTAATTGCTATCGCCATAGGAAATAAGGCATGTCTCCACAGAAGCTCCTTTCCGCGCTGGAGTGGAAGGGCAACGGTACAATACGGCATTGACACACGATTGGGTGAGGTAAAGCTTCAATACGACAAAATTTATGAAATGTTCTCGTTGCGTTTGATAATTTCCCGCGTAATCTGTTTCCCTCGCCACGCGCACTTTCAGGAATGTCGAGTCCACGTCGTCACTTAATCATTACAGTCGGAAGTTACCTTGCAACTATGCAGCTAGTGTCCATTAGGGCAGACAATAAATAATGTATCAGTGGCATCTTTCGCCACAGAAAACGAAGATAACAGAATTAAGTAATGAGGCCACAACACGCCAACTAGAAAAGATAGTAGAAAAAGTTAAACCCAGACAAAAATAAGAATATACCAATGGGACTAACAGAACCCGAACAAAGAACAAGACAAAAATACAAAGGCAAAAAGAGAACAATCCCGCAGACTTGTCAAAAAGAGAATGCGGCCTTTGGCTGACGCCTAGTTTACCATAGAAACCAAACCTTTTGAAATGTCCGCCTATTCAACGAGAGAACTATCGTCACGTACATTCTTGGGTTTCCCTGTCTCTCGAGACTATAGGCTCTGCTTTTAATATGCAATTAACCCCGTATAAGGATACTTTCCTATCATTGAGTCTGCACTTCCTGGTAGTTTATTTCAGCATTTTCTGCGCTATCTAAACAGCACGTACTATTTTTGGCCAGAACTGCGCCTTTTGATAACGTCGCCGGACTCTCGTTCCTAGCCGCTTTCGCATGAACACGTTCGGACATTGGGCGGAGCCCTGCAACCTTCATATCACCAAACGGATCTCTTTTGCTTTCATTCATTCGTTCTGTCTTTCCTTCTTTTTTTCGGGGGGGGGGGGGGGGGGGGCTGCGCGAGTTACGCGGCTGACTGAGATGTGCAAGCTCTGTCTTTGCATTGTGGGTCTCCTTCTTAGCCTGCACTAGCGGAGTGGTACAAACTGGCCGAAAACTCTGCGGCACGTAGAGTCATAGCACAGTTTCTTTACATAATAGATTTACCTCACTTTACATTTACCTTGTATATAGCATGGTTTGCTTTATTAAGCCAGCAGCAAATGCCGCAGACGCGAGAATTCTGGATTCGAAAAGCTCTGCTTCACGTGTAGAGACCTCAGGCCTTATTTTTTTTTGTTTCAATTCACGTCCTAAACTGAATAAACAGTACGGGAAAATTGAAAATCCGGCAACCGCCTTGTATTTTCTTTTATCCTAGCCCACTTAGAGAAAACTGCTTTGCCTGTGGTACGTGGGTTTTTAGCTTCAAAGAACGAAAACGTATTAAATGCACGCAAGGATACCTTCTCACTTCCTACGCACCGCAAGCCGTATTCTGACGACGTATCGGCATGCAAAATTTACATACGCGTGCCAGCTTTCATCACTTAAACGACAGAAAAATAACTAGCAGTGAAGCGAGTTGCAGCAGCTCCGGCGAATCATAACTTCGCATCGGTTTCATTGGAAGAGTTTGAAGCGTGTCTGATGAAACAGACGCCGGCAGACTTTTCTGCAGAGTTCCTAGAAAGCAGATGCCGCCCAACACACAGCCCAGCTGGTCTGTCAGTGGTTGCGAACGCAGTCTGAAATCAATGCGCAGGATAGGTTGATGGTAACCAGCGATTATTGTTGCAGGGAGAATATTTATTATGTCGACACAAAGACAAAATCACCAGCCCTTCCCCTGTAAAAAAAATTGAAGGTAAGAAAGCTTGTCCTGTGTGTATCTGACCTTATTGGTGATTTTCTTTCTTTATTTCTCTCTTTGTCTCCCTATATAATGGTAGAATTATCAGTAACGAAAAAATTACTGGTGGCTACGACACTGCGCTGGAAACAACACGCACTAGGTTTGCTTCGCGTAACGCCGTTGCTCTTTTTTTAAACCGTGCTGCGTGATAGCTGGCCAATCTGTGTATTTATATGAAAGAGAAGAAAGGGCACCGAGGGGCCCGATTTTTATTATTCATATCACAAGAAGCCACCAAATAATGACACCAAGGACAACATAGAGGAAATTGTACTTACTAATTTAATTAAAGAAATCATAAATTATTCAACATGTATGGCATGTATAAGCTGGGCAGGCCATGTAATGCGTAGGATGGATAACCGGTGGACCATTAGGGGTACAGAATTGATACCAAGAGAAGGGAAGCGCAGTCGAGGACGGCAGAAAACCAGGTGGGGTGATGAAGTTAGTAAATTTGCAGGCGCAAGTTGGAATACGCTAGCGCAAGACAGGGTTACTTGGAGATCACAGGGAGACGCCTTCGTCCTGCAGTGGACATAAATATAGGCTGATGATGATGATGATGATGATGATGATGATGAAAAAACAACTGGCCGTAGGCGGGCAACAATCCCACGTCTTCGCATTACACGTGCAATGCTCTTGCCATTAAGCTACCACGGCACCGTTTCCCCATCCACTTTCTGTGGTATTTATGTTTTACAACTAAACCTAACCCTAGGATTGTTAGCCAGCGCCACCACTCACAAACCTAGGCGGGGGCTCCTCATCCGCGTAATGCGTTCCTCATACGCGTAATGCAAAGACGTGGGACCGTTCCCCACCTGCGGCCAGTTATTCTTTCATCCATTTTCATTCATTCATCATTTCTTTAATTTAATTATTAAGTACTAGTAAGTTCCCCGATGTTGTCTTTGGTGTCGTTGTTTGTTGGCTTCTTATATCATATGATTAATAAAAATCGAGCCCCTCGGTTCCCTTTGTTGTCACTCATTGCATAACGAGGGCTTGAATGCAGCAACATTGATGCCTTCAGGTAGCATACTCGTATGTGGGTTTATTGATCAGTTGCCTTCACCCAAAAAGATCACGTACTCGTGACGCCTGCGGCAGAAAGGATGTTCGACATCCGCCGCCTAGGTTTCTGAGTGGTGGTGCTGGCTAACACTGCCAGGTTTAGTTCTTGCTGTAAAACATAAATACCCCAGAAAGTATGGGAAAACGGCGCCGCGGTAGCTGAATGGCAAGCGCATCGCACGCGTAATGCGTAGACGTGGGATCGTTGCCCACCTGCGGCCAGTTGTTTTTTCATCCATTTTCATTAATTTATCATGTCTTTAAATGAATTAGTAAGTACAAGTAATTTCCCCTATGCTGTCCGCGGTGTCATTGTTTGCTGGCTTCTTAGGGTACGATTATATATATATATATATAATATATATATATATATATATATATATATCATCATCATCATCAGCCTATATTTATGTCCACTGCAGGACGAAGGCATCTCCCTGCGATCTGCAATTACCCCTGTCTTGCGCTAGCGTATTCCAACTTGCGCCTGCGAATTTCCTAACCTCATCATCCCACCTGACTTTCTGCCGTCCTCGACTGCGCTTCCCTTCTCTTGGTATCCGTTCTGTAACCCTAATGGTCCACCGGTTATCCATCCTACGTATTACATGGCCTGCCCAGCTCCATTTCTTCCGCTTAATGTCAACTAGAATATCGTCTACCCCCGTTTGTTCTCTGATCCACACCGCTCTCTTCCTGTCTCTTAACGTTACTCCTAAGATTTTTCGTTCCATTGCTCTTTGTGCGGTCCTTAACTTGTTCTCGAGCTTCTTTGTTAACCTCCAAGTTTCTGCCCCGTATGTTAGCATATATATATATATATATATATATATATATATACAGTGCAGTGATTCTTATGAAGATGCATGTGTGCCCAAGCGCTCGGACTGCGGGCGCGAGGAGAGGAAAACGAAGTTAAGAAGGCGTTCGGCGTAACGGCCCTTTGTCTGCTTCTCTACTTTAAATGGCGCAGCCCCTAAACGAACCTGTGCTCAATGACCCGCCCCCAGACACCGTGTTGCAGAGTGGGCGCGTCCTCCGGCATCCTCTCGCTGAAGGAAGTCAGGGAGACCAACACGGCTGTGATCACCATTTCTGAAGACCTGCGAGGGGCCGAGGTCATCATCATTGAATACCTCCCAATGCAGCTCAGACCTCCCATGTACATAGATTTAGGCGCACGGCGAAGAACCCCAGGTGGTCCAAATTATTCCCGTGTCCCCCACTATACGGCGTGCCTCATAATCAGATCGCGCATGGTTTTGGAACGTAAAACCACAGATTTCGTTTTCTTCATATCTTAGGCCTTTCGCCATGCAGATTGACAGCCAGTCTTCTCCTACAAATGGCATGAACATTGACCAGGACGGCTGGGCAGCACGGGGCGTATTATCAACATCTACCGGTTCGAGCACCTTGAGGAGCCTTGTTCAGCCAGCGTAAACTCTGCAAAAGGGCAAGTTGCGTCGCATACTAGCACGGATGCTCACCTCCTCACTGAAGAAGCTGACGTCGTAGACGACCCCGATATATTGCGACCGACTGCGATCAATGCAACCCGCAACGTTCAGTGCTACAAATTAAACAGTGGTTCAGCGTCAAGGATTTCCTGCCGCGTTTTTCCTACAGTGACGGGCTAATCGCCTCCGAGACCAGCGCCCACAAGCGCAGCACTCAACCGCCAGAGAAGCTGGTTGCGCGCATGGGATGGATCAACGATGACGAATTCTATTTCCTCAGTATTGTCTACTGTGGTGTTCACCATACGCGCGCCATCACAACCGCCAGAACCATGTTCGGCAGCGCGGAAAGTCGCAGTGCGCCCGAGTGTAATGGTTCTCATGAAGACAAAGAGGCACTTGGGCTCGGGCGCTCGGACTGCGGGCGCAAGAATAGAAGACCGAACTTTACAATATAAATATAAACAGAAACACTTATATAGAAATGCATATATATATATATATATATATATATATATATATATATATATATCTGCTGGTGCGTCTTTGGAGTAGAAAACGTTGGGCGATCTATACCGGTACAAAAAGACGGAGCGTGACAAATTGAGTCAATTAATTGCCTTCATTATCGCCTAGTTTGCCTCAGTGTCTGCAACAAGCTATGTGTTACCGATTTTTTTACACTTTGTTTGGAAATATTAAAGTACATAGTATCTCGTACTGCATTTTTCTGACACACATAGAATAAGTAAATAATCACAACATTAAAATACATTACGAAATGACAACAAAACTAACAAAGATAATCAGTCAAATGAAAGTGCACTTGACGTCATTCCATGACGCTAACGAAAATATATATGCGTTTCGCAGTTTTAAACCGATATCTTCAACTGATATGTGCTTAGCGGTGGGCCCCAGCTCCACAGGTGCCCGCGCGGCGTGATACAATAGTGCGCCATAAATGGATTTCGCGTTTTCGTAGGGCAGAGTTGAGGCTGTGTTTTCCGGGTCGCGTGACCGTCGGCGAGAATTGTAGCTCGAACACAGGCTGCCTTCCATCGCTTGATGCGTATCAGGCCGAAAAATGCCGGAGTAACGTCAGTTATGTCGTCGGAAGCTAGGTCCAGTGGATTGCAGAACTGGGGCGGCCTTTAGCCCCGAGAACGCCAGCGGTTTGCAAAAGCTGCCAAACGCCATTCAGTCAGTTGTTTTAGGTTTTTGCTTGCTAGTGTAGGTGTGTTCTTTCCTCTCGGAACACTATATATAGCAAACAGGGTACGGCGTCAGTGGAGCAACTTTTGACTGCTCCGAATCCATGAAACGAATGTGGTTCTGGTTCGGAGCCCACAGTCATCTTTTTGCGCTCGTTGGGCTGCCGAATCATCCAATAACTGCAGAGCCGCGTTCGAGACGGCAGTGTCAGTGGCGTAAAGCATTGCGTGACGTCAAAAGCGTAATATCCCTTAGTAATGTCGTTTTTTATGTGCGAGGACCTTGAAAGGATCTATCCAGCAAGTCCTTCAAAACCTTGAATGCGAACAGACATCATCCCAACCTCATAATATTGCTCTATGCATGCAAGTTATGCATTTATGCTGGCCAGTAGGTTTGTTCTCTCTTTAGGCATGGTTCTCAGATTCTGTTTTACGGCATCTTAATACCAGCGCGTGCATGCTCGGGTGGCAAAATTTCAGGGCATGTTGAAGACATAATACCATCATATTTAGACCTTTACCACATGGTGCATCATACGTATTTGAAACACATAAAACAGCTGATTCAAACCTACTGTAATCAACGCCATGGCAATCGTGACATGTTTATCCGGAATCCGTGTCATCTCTAGCAATAAATTTATAGTGGCGCTCTTCACACAGTGACCAGATCTTTCGCATTTAAAATTAAAGCAGAAAAAATAACAGATGGTTTTTTCTTATCAGTCCACTGTAATGTTTACAATGTTTACAATTCTAGCGGTTCTGTGAGGCAAGCATTGATTGATTCCTGTATCATATATGAAACATATCTCGGTTATGGGAAGTTTTGTAGACGACAGCAGAGTTATGTTTTGTTGCGAGAAAACAAATGTGGTGGCAGAATATAAAGTTTTTAGTGGTCATGTTGATTAGCACTATTCTAGTGATTAAGATGATATTGCAAGAATTGTAGTGTGGGGCCAGCCACTTTGTAGGAACTAAATAGAAAAGCCGCAACAAACAACTGTCGAAAAAACAGAAAGAATGTATTCTTTCTGCTTGGATCAAGTTCCTAAGCCTACACAAGACGAAAATCTGTGTGATATGATGCGCATTAAGGAATCCGGCTTGCATATTGACGCTGAAATTTAGTCAATTAAGGTTGACGCCATTAAAGTTTCAAGAATATTGCATTAAATCGAGCTGCAAGCAATGAACTACGTTTACGACACGAATTTATCAGGGTTCTTTTTAATGCTTGGGACATTTTTGACATTTTCTTTTTGCGTGGTGGTCAAGGTGTACCTTGCTGCTTTAGTACAGTGGCTGTTGCGTTGCGGTGCTGAACTCAAGGTAGCGGTCATAGCGGCCGCATTTCGAATGGTGCCAAATGCGAAGGAATCTCGTTTGCTTAAATTTAGGTACAGGAACCACAGGTGGCGCAGAATAATACGGAGTCCCCCACTCTGTCGTGCCCCCATATCATATAGTAGTTCTGGCGTCGACAACCCAAGAATTTAATTTTAACGGCATAGTGTATAATACATAGCTTGCGAGACACTATCCGCTCATAAAATAGCAGCCATCCATTTCCTTGGAAAAAATGTGGTTTGGGCATTTCTGGCATGAACGGAGCTACGTATTTTTCGTACGAAAAAAGAAACATTTATGAAGTAATCCGTTCCTCTTAACACGCTCTATTGCCGCTCTTTCAGTGGAGCTCTATGACATTATCTCGAACGCCATTTTGTTAGTTAGACTGCACGGATCAAAAGTGAAAATTCTAATAGCGGCACAACAGTTGCAGCTTGGTCTGTTGGTTGTTAACAATAATACTACATTCGGACAGGACCAGAACACGAAAATATTATCTCGTTTGTGGTCGATGGAAGGGGGAAGAATGCATATTTGTGGAAGTAGTTTTCAGCCTTTGAGCGTTAGCACATATCAAAAGGGTCATGGGCGCTACAATGTAATGACGAGGAAGAAAACTACAGAACTATTTCACATGTAAACATGGTCGTAAGTAATGCTTCCTGAGATGAAAGTTCTTTATGGTGAATATTTGGACGCCATCCACAGTAATAAGGCTACGTGGCTGGCAGTTAAGTATACTTGAGAATCTGTGTTTCACCTGGGAACCTTACTGCTATTCTGCCATCGACTGCATACAGGCTACGCAAGGTGTCCATTTTTCTTCGCATACCACCCGGCAGATTTTGCTTTATCAAATGCCGAAAGAAAGTAAATTTGTAGCAGAAGAATTTACACTTCGCTGTAAAGCAATGCAGGAGAGAAATCACGTGAGCCAATCAAGCTTTGTCGGTAAAGTTAAGTCAATTTAAATAGGAACAGTCCAAGTCCGAAGCGAAGCGGAGATTCAACTTACGTTCGCTGTACATTGGGCTAAATATCTATCCCCGCGTAGCGGTGGACTTTCCGGCACTGTGACATAGTTTATTCGCTTTGAATGGCATGAAAGTCGCGTAGAATAAAATTAAGAGAAGTGAAGAAATGCAGCAGTAATCATCTCTTGCAGGTGCCTCGTAATCCTGGATAGATTGGTCCGTGTCGCGTACGACGCTGGCGGGGGAAGGGGGCACTGCAAATCTTCTCCAGTTACCCCGAAGTCAATCAAGCCTGCAGCAAGCAGACACTATCTCTCCACGTCGTCCCACACCTCTCAGAACCTAATGTAATTTTGTCCTATTAATCCCAGGCGCCGATCTCTTTCTAATTGGCTGCCACCCAGTTCGGTCAGGGCCACCCACTACCAAAGGCGTCTCCAAACACTTTCCTATTTTTTCACTTGATTACAAATTCACTCCTTCTTTCTTGGTTATCCTACACAATTTCATTGAGTTCTTTTTTAAATAGGTCCTCATTTGTGTTCAGCATAAAAAAATTGTCGGAAACTTTTGAAAGTCTTTGTAATAAGGTCTGAAAAAGAAACGAAATAAGTTTACGGGGCTAAAATATTTTATTCGCATTTTTGAATGGGAAACTTATTAAAGAATTCAATTTGGGGTCTTAAGTGGCAGACCGATGGACTGATTCTAGGGCACGCAGTAGTGAGGGACTCCAAATGTTTACCGCCTGAGGTGCTTTAACGTGCACCCAATGCACGCCACGTGGGCGCTTCTGTATTAAAACGAAGCTCTCTATGTCTCACTAATTCATCCGTGAGTGCCGAAAACGCACTGCAGGAAAGCCAACTTACACAATAGAACAACTGCTGCGCATCTGCGCACACCATAGAACAACCGGCGCAGGGCATACGTATCGTAGAAAACTATAGTTTACAATCGCAGATGTACCCATAAGAAAAATGGGAACTGCAACGCCACACTACCCAGACGAACTTTATATATCTGCATTCCATTACGCGCGTCACGCAATGCATTCCCGGCCGTCACCATGGGTAGGCCGCAGGTGCAGCGCATGGCAGAAGAAGAGGCTGCCGTACGCGAACGTAAGCGCGAGCGCGATCGTGCCCGCAAGGCCGATCCCGTGTATCGGCAGCGGCAGAGCCTCTGACCGTCTACCACAGCGATCACAAGGCAATACTGTCCAAGTGTAGAGTCGTCCGTGTAAGGGTGAGTGTCTGCGTGTAAGTAACGGCTACATGATATAAAATAAGGGCTATACAACTTAACTTAATGTCTCTTCATTGAACCTCAAACGTTCAAAAAATACAATCCTAAACAAGCGATCGAATCACATATGCATCGCATCGGGTCGCTCAGCATTTCTTGGGTTCGTTGCGTGGTCGTTGGCTTTAGACTTTGACTTTGATTCAGTTTGCTTGAGAGAAAACTTCGCGTTCAACCATCTTTCTTTAAGAAAGAGGCTTTGATTTTTTTTTCATCCCCATCGGAAACCGGCTGCCGCGATCAAGATTTGATCCCGTAGCTTCGTGCTCACCTGCGTAACGCCAAAGCGGCTAAGCCGCTATGTCGGGGCAGGGAACGTGTGCGTCTTGATAAGAAGTTGTATAAATAACTTGTTTTATGTGCTGTTTTCACTCTTACTTTTGCCTAACCAGGGGTCATATTCTCTACATTGTCAAATTTGCCATCTTGTCGATTCGAGGAGGCCATATCTGTATACGATAACGGTATACGATTCGTTGAAATTTGGAATTATGTATCCGCCTTCAGCCCAGAATGCGACCTGCGTTTGTATCGATACCTGTAGCGATGCCTGCGTATTGACGTTGTGCACCTGTGGATGAATCGACACGATTAAGATATTTCACTAGTTTCTTTCGGTGCTATAGAAACATTGCAGGAGTGTTGTCAATGTCTAATATATATGTCCTGTCGCCGCGACCAGGCTGACTATCTCCGAAGAATTCATATATTACGAAGTTCAAGGGAACCGCGTGTGTGAAACTCTGGACGAACGCGCGTTTTGTACGAATGCACTAAACTATTACCTGCATGTATTGAGCTAGTCGTGCGCCATATACTGTTTTTGCGGTCAGTGCCATGTGAGAGCAGCACGGCAACTTGGCATGAGCAAGAGATGGTATATTTGCCTGCTTATGTAATGCTGCAGTCAACAATGGACCTGCGGCTGCTGGTGACGCGGTAGCTACATTCCTGTGACGTCAGCACTATCTTTCGTCATTAAATTGACAGTATATGATGGACCATTTGGACACCCCGTGCAGTGATTCAGTTTTCGAAGAGAGTTCACAATTTCTGATAAATGAACCAAGACAGCTAAAATAAGCAAACGATATCAATAATCTCTTCGCGGAATACACTTGTAGGAAACCAGAAAGGCAGACACAAAGGATGCTAAAAAGGCATACGAGGCTACGATGTGTTCAGGTATGTACGTGTGCGCAGGTAGGAATATTACAGGTACGGGCTAATGCACATGTATATAAATGTTATATTCTGGACACACACGACTCAGTGCAGCCCGGTAATATTTGGTTAGCGTTGCTACGCTACGTAAGCTTTTACGTCAGCGATACATCAACACATTATTTCGTTAAAACAAGATTTGGCTTGTATGCAATAAATATCTTGCAGTACGTATATAGATACGTATGTAGTGGTTGCACTCACGACTAAATGAGTACCTCTCTAGGTTGATGTGCACCGCCATTTAGCCATTTAACAGCGCCCACCTTTCAGTGAACTGAGGCTTCTGTTATGAAATATAGGCTCACTGCAAAAGCGGACGAATTAGAGACCATATTACCTCTCGTGCTTTTCGCCTGAACGCTCTATTCAGATTAGTAGGGGCGAAAGCATGGATCAGGGCCCTTTTATGTGATGTTAACACCAAACAGGGGCACTGAGCAAAGTGCGGATTGTCTAATTTCTTATACGATTCGCAGACTAGTGGTTTCTTAGAATATTTCTTATACAATTCGGAGACTAGACCACAACGTGGTCTGTAAACGACCTGCTCCTCCTAGTCGTGACAGGCTTAGCCCTTTCATCTTAGTGATGTGACTTGCGACCGGAGCACGCTTGTGGGTGGCGCGTAGATTCGATTGCGGCAACAAAAATTATAGGACGCGCGAGGAGCACCGGCCGCAGTCCAGGAGCCGCTGAGCTCATCGAGCTTGTTGTTACGGTAAACCGGAAGTACAGAACGTTGCGCGTAACGCATGCAAGCGCTTCAGCAGAGCACTAAGAACTTACATGAAAGGCAGAGAGAAAACCTGCGAGGCGATGGAGGGGCATCTCGATGCAAGCTGCATGAACATAAACTGGCTTGTGTGTCAGCGACGCTAGCAAAAGGAGCCAACACATCTGGCGGGTATGGTTCATCATCATCATCCGCAGCAGCAGCAGCAGCAGCAGCAGCAGCAGCAGCAGCAGCAGCAGCAGCAGCAGCAGCAGCAGCAGCAGCAGCAGCAGCAGCAGCAGCAGCAGCAGCAGCAGCAGCAGCAGCAGCAGCAGCAGCAGCAGCAGCAGCCACCGCCGCCTATTTGATATCCACTGCAGGATGATGACCTCTCCCTGCGATCTGCGTTTATCCCTGTCGATCGCTAGCTAATTTCAACTTGCGCATGCAAATTTTCTCATTTCACCACCCCACCTAGCTTTATGTCAGCCTCGACTGCACTTGCGCGTTTGCGCTTTGCGCGTTTCCTCAGTTAATAACCTCTAGCCTTTGTCAACCTCCAAGCTTGTGCCCCATATGTTTGCACCGGTGGAATGCAATGATTGTGCACACCATTATTGTCAACGACAGTGGTAAGCTCCCCGTCAGGGTATGGGGATGCCTACCGTATGCTACCTTACCAATTTTTTTTCTCCTGTAAATTTCTTTATCATTAACAGGGCTTTCTGTGAGTAATTGTCCCGAATAAATATACTCCTGCGCAGACTCTAGAAGCTGACTGGCGATCCTGCGTCCTTGTTCACTTTCTAAGGTATTGAACATTATTTTTGTCTTCTGCATGTTAGTCATACCCACTCTTGCACTTTGTCAGTTAAAGTCCTCAATAATTTGTTGTAATTTGTCCCCGCTGTTGCTGAACACTACGTCATCTACACACCGAACGTTGCTGAGATATTCGCCGTTGATCTTCACTCCTAGACGTTCCCAGTCTAATAGCCTGAATACTTCTAAGCATGCAGTGAATATTATTGGAGGGATTGTGTCCGCTTGTCTGACACCTTTATTAATAGGCAAGTTTCTACTTTTCTTGTGGAGAAGCAAGGTAGCTGTGGAATCCTTCTAGATATTTGCTAATATATTCACGTATGCCTCCTGTACTCCTTGATTACGCAATGCCTCTATGACTGCTGGTATCTCTACCGAATCAAATGCCTTTTCATAATCTAAGAAAGCCACATAGAGAGGTTGATTGTACCCACAGATTTCTCGATTACCTGATTGATGACATGGATATGATCCATCATAGAATATCCCTTCCTGAAGCCAGCCTGTCCTGTTGGTTGATTGATGTCAAGTGTTACCCTGATTCTGCTGGAAATTATCTTGGTGAATATTTTATACAATAGTGAAAGCAAGCTAATCCACTAATTCTTTAATTATTTAACGTCTCTCTTATTTTGGATTAGTATAATCTTGGTATTCTTTCAGCTCTCTGGTGCGCTTGAAGTCGTGAGGCATTGCATATGAAAATCCGCAAGCTTTTCAAACGTGATAACCCCTTCATCTTTGAATAAATCGACTGTTATTGCGTCTTATTTTCTTCCGCTTTTCCTAGGATCATGTATTGCAAGGTCCTTCTAATTTCGCTAGTTATGCAAGGAGCCTCTGTATAGTGTTCATTGCTACGTCGAAAGAAGGTAGCGCGCTGTTCTGCGTACAGTACGAAATCTACAGTATGGAATTCTGGTGCTGCTTTTATTACCTATATCCTTGAAATTGCTGATGACATTACGACATTACCTTGCTTATATTTCACTGTACACAGTCTGCGCTGTCCTACGCCAAGTTTTCTTCTCATTTATTTCATGCTGCAGTGATGTCGTACTGCTTCCTCAATCTTTCCCACGTTATAATTTCAAATATCTCTTACTTTCTTCTAATTTATCAGCTCTGATTGTACAGGGACTCCTATATGGCACTTGAATTAGACATTTTCTTGCATTGCGTTTATTTGTTAGGTCCTTCGCTACTTGGGAGAGCTTACCTACTGGTTGCAATCGTGCCTTACCTCCCATTTAATTTGCTGCTTCTGAAATCAGCCTAGTTACGGTTTAATTCTATACATCTCTGTTACTTTCATCTTCCTGTTCTAAAGCTCCATTTTTGTTTGCGAACACCAGCCTGAATTGGTGCGCTTTTACCATTACTGTGTCAAGGTTGGCCTGTTCCGTCTTGACTAATTTTACTATTTCTCTTTGAAATTGAAGTAAATCCTAGTTCTCACTAACCTATGGTCACTGCACTTTACCCTACCTAACACTTCTACATCCTGCACTATGCTGGGATCGGCAGAGAGTATGAAATCTGTCTCATTTCTTGTTTCTCCATTAGCGCTTTGCGAGGTCCACTTATTTTTACATCGTTTCCTGAAGAAGGTATTCATTATTCGGACCTTATTCCTTTCCGCGAATTCTACCACCTTTCATCTAGTGTTCATAGAATCGATGCCGTAATTGCCAATTGCTGGCTCCCCGGTGTTCGTTTTCTCCACTTTTGCATTGGAGTCGCCAATGACTACAGTATACTGAGTTTGTACTTTTCTCATCGGTAATTCGACATCTTACAAAACATGTTCTATTTCTTAATCATTGTGACAGGAGGTTGGAGCGTAGGCTTGTGTTGCCTGTGTTCTATACCTCCTGTTCAGTTTTTTTACGATGACTGCTACCCTCTCATTATTGCTGTAGAACTCATCAAGGTTGCCCACTCGGTTCTTATGTATTAGAAATCCTACCCCGTATGCTTTCTTACCTGGAAGACCTCTGTAGAAGAGGACGTGGCCGTTAGTCAGCACTGTATAAGCCTCACCAGTTCTTCTAACCTCACTAAGACCAACCATAACACAGGCCAGGCCTGATAATTATTCAGAGACCTGCTAAGCTAGCCTCTCTCTAGAGGTTTGGCGTGTTAAACATTTCCAAATTCAATTTCCAGTGGCGACCTGTCCAGTTCCAGCTATTCTTAGCACCCTCTACCACGCTCTCTCGGCATGATTCGTTAGTGCGTTACTGGGGGCATAGCCTAAGCTTTCGCTGCTCTTGCTTTGCCTGTTGCAGCAAAGCGACAAATTTAACACCCGTGTACTTAGATTTAGATGCACGTTAAAGAGCCCCAAGTGGTCCAAATTGCCGGAGTCCCCCACTCCGGCGTGCCTCATAATCCGGTCGTTGTTTTGGTACGTAAAATCGCATAATTAAAATCAATTACCTTAAACCGCCACATTTCTTCTAGGCCAAAGTGAAGTGAACATGATTGGTCAAGAATTTTATACTGATCAGCAAATTCTTCACAAGTAGCGCAAATATGCTTGAAAGAAAATTAAAAGAATGTGAAGACCAGTTTAAGTGACGCTTCTGCCTTGCTGCGCAGCAAATTAAAAATTGTTTCTAAAAAATCTTACAATCACGGCATGCTTGATGATATCATGCGATTTTTCCTTGTATGCGCAGTGTGTTTTGCGCACCTGCATTGGCTATATATAAGTAGGTGAGCTGTTCCAATTAAAATTCAGTTACGAGTTAGCACCTATGCGATTTCTCGGTCATTCTTTCTGTCCCGTTTGAATTGTACGCGTTCCCTTATTCCATTCATATCTACTGCGAGTTGACGTCACTGACGGTTGCCCACAGGGCGACACCATGATGGCTCATGCTTGAGTGTTATGGCGTTATTGCAGCTTTTGCCGCTTTGCCTTTACAGCATTGGCTGTTGTGGGTTTAAGAATTACTTGTGCTTCATTCTCCGTCTTACGCTTTTAGTCGATTTTCGGCTTGATTGTATCGACTCTATCTGCTCTATAAATTTAAATATCACGAGCGCTCATAACTAACAATTTAGCTGGACTCTGTGAATGCCTCACGCGATGAACGCACTTGAATTGCTGGTGTGATAACGGTATCGCTTTTCCACTTTTTTTTCATAAAAGACAATCAAGACTTCATAAAATTTCGCTTTCAGGCAAACACCGTATTTCTGTTCCAAATTAGGCGCCTTATTCGTCTCTATTGAGAAGTAACAGGATTATTTACTGACCTAAATAGGGCATAATTCAGTGTACAGCAGATATGATATCAGCCCTCTAAATAGGGAAATGCGCAGAAGGCACGTCAGTAAAAGTGTTTTGGTCAGGAATAGTGATTATAAAATGGGGCATTATCGCGCAATAAGAGAAAACTGCCGTATTATCAGCGCAGCGATTGCTCGACAGAAAAGAAATATAACCGGTAGCAGTCAGCAATACGAGGCAATTGGGATGGTTTCTTTTTTCAGAAATGCACAATGCTGCCCCGAGCTCTATGTGTTAGAATGCACCTGAGGCTTCCAAGAAATTGCTCTGTAGAAAGAAACCCTCTGATTTCATCGTAAGTCTGTACAAGCCTAAGTCACTCTTTGTAAGGGCTATCAGCGGCATATATAGCGAAAAACCTTTGGTGGCTACCCAGCATCACCGAATAGCAGTTATGTTATGAGTCATCTGTGAAGCAATATTTAACGCGTTGTTCTTGCTTAATTGTTCGCGTGAGCTACACAAAATCTACCGCTGTTGTTCACAACTATGCGAAGTCTCATGCGTTGCTTAATTCGCGAAGGGGCTGCAGCTCATGTTTTCGACGTCCCATAAACGCATTTAGGTCAACTTCGTTATTATTGCGTTTCCATTCTATGAGGCTTTTGTGGGCGCATTCGTTAGTTCTGTGGTCGTGAGGCGGCATAGGAGGGTCGTCATTTGGACTTCCCGAATAACATTTGTGTTTTGTGAAGAGCTAAGAAACACTTAATTATGCGCATTTGTGTAGGCATGTATAATATTTGGATGTGTTGTCACTATGTTCTTTTTCTCTATTCTGTGTTTGAGATCTATTCATAGTTTGCGGCACATCCGTAACTTAAGGCTAGACTAGTTGCGGCACTGCCTACAAGCAGCAGCATCTCTTTGAAAAGAGATAACAAAAATTAACTCTAAAACAGTTATTATATCTTTTGCTGAAAATTCTGCCAGTTTCTTTCAATAATATCACAGTCCAGCTCAATGTTAATTTCGTGTAGGCAAGGGCCTAAACATGTTTTGGAAGCGTTTAATAGTCTGATTAGAATTACTTTTTGTGACTACTCAATCTGCTTTACACCTTTTTTGGCGAAACAAGCTTTAATGCAACTTCGGAAGCTTTAATATAAGTGCCACACTTGATAAGCGAATTGCTGTTGTTTATTTCCACTGCTTCACTTCACTAAATCGTTAATGAAACAGTTATTCCAGAAGTTTTATTCATTGCTTGTAGTTCTGATATAAACAACTTTATTTTCCTTCACTATATTTCAGCTGCCGCTGCGATTTCTTCCCAAAAAAAGATCCTTCATTCAACGCGAAAATCAATTCTGTCGTCATGAAAAAGACTATGCAGCGAGATAGAGCGAAATCCTTTCGTTGAAGCTGACCTAAAAGCAGAGAATCAACTCGCGTGAGGCGCAATATATAGAGAAGGCGGAAGCTGGTATCAAACAGTTCCGTCCTTCAATCAGACTCGGCTATAGGAAAAAAAAAGTGTCCAAAAGAGACATCAGCGAGCCTCCGTTTTTGCTTCTGCGTACCCGACTGATATCTTTCCGTCTTCATCATGTCTGGGCACGGCCGCGTTGCCACATGCTTCGAGCGTGCAGATTTCAGCAACATCTGTTTCGCGTACCCTTCAGACGTGCACGGAATTTCACTCAGCCGAGATGTATTTGCAGAAGACGCAGAAGAAGAGAGGACCGCACATCGAGGGTGAAAGAAAATAAAGAGATCAGGCATCGGGGGCCATAACAACAGTATTGACACGGAAATCGCGCGTTGCTGATGAGAATCTCCGGATCCCCACACGCTTCACTTCAAGGCGATTGGGTAATGACAATGAAGAAGATGATGATGATCTATAACTACATGCCCTTGAAATCCAATTACGTGCTGTCGTATCACAATGTATAGCCCTCTGACGACCGGCTTCCTCTTCAATATAAAGTTTTCTGTGCCTGTTACGACCCCTACCCTATCGCTCTTTTGATTGTTTTCCACAAGTACTCTCAACAACTATCGCTATCTCGTCTGACCAATTAACTGCCCTCAGCAGTGTATCCCAGGGCTTCAGCAATGCGGACATTCCCCGCAGTTTCGGCTTGGTGATTATCTTGTCGCTTGATTTAAATGTGCTGAGTCGTCTTATTTTTTCTTCAGTGGACAGTACCTGACGTGTTCGGTGCTTCTTTAGAAGAATCAGAGACATGCTCAGCAGGGGGCTTGCCGAGAACTATAGCTACAACGAGCTACAATGAAACCACCCTAGCGTTCTCACCTGATAAACCCTGCAGTGTGCATATGATGTTTTATTGCGAAAGAGATGTATAGATTAGGTCAATATGTGTTTTGTGTGGCATGCGGCGCTACTCTTTCGCTGACGCTCATTCATAGAACTCGTGCTCTATGGTTTCTATTTTTTATCGCAAGCATGCGATCTTCACGTTTAATTGGTGTTCTGGTGAAAAAATACTCCGTTCTAGCTGTTTCCATTCGTTTACTTTTTTTTCATTTCATCGATCGCAGTGTTTGTGTCAAGCACCGTCTTCAGAACAGTGTTTGCATATTTTATCAACTGACGAACTTTTCTCTAAAATACATAGAACAATCATAGACAGAGTCACGAAATAATAGCAGTAGAAATCTTTATTGTAGTTCATGCTCTTCAGAAAAAAATATTGAGGTATCACAGGCCTTAAGGTCTGGAAATGTGCTTTTAGTCACTCTCCTAGTCCACATGTGCGTAGTACACGGTGCGTCACACTTCTGCACATCCCTGCATTTCCTGACACAGGGGCAGACCCAACGCCAATATGCTCCGGAGCCTAGCGGGTGCATCATCGCAGGAAGGCGGACTCTGGGCCAACTCAGCGCGCAAGGCATCCACTGAATTATGCAGCAACGGCTCCTTTCCCTTGCTAGGCCACATTTCGCCTCAGCCGAGCTTCTGCATGTTTTCTCTCCCAGCATTTGCTTAGAGCCATGCTCGGTTCTTCTATTTCATTGTGCTCCACGCGCTGCTGCTGCACCCGACGAAAATGCCTTCGAAACTCGAGTGCCCGTGCAAGACGGCGGGTGTCCTGCGCAAGTTCGTTCTGCGCACAGCTCGATGAAAAGCGAAAGCCTATAGCCGTTTGTTGCCGGCCGCTATACGAATGAGGAACAAAATCATCCTGCTCACATTTTATTGCGATTTGTCTCGAAAAACCCCTCAACAAGAAATTATTGACTCAACATGTGTTATTTATGCTTCAATTTGCAGCATAATTACGTAATGAAGCAGGAGATCCTCTTCGCCTTTGAAACCTGACCGATTGTAAGCGTATACCAAGCAATCTGTAATCGCGCATGAATCGGCCGTGACAGCTTGCGTTACTAATGCCGTACACCACTGAGATCAGAAGGAACGCTCGCTTTAAGAACGTACAGTGTGACGTTGCGACGCCAAGTGCGAGCGGTGGTCGTAAAAATTGTCCGGTTAATTTAAAGCCACAAAAGCAAACTTGTACAAATTAATACGAATAGAAGAGAGTAGGGCGCTTACTTGAATTCTTAACTGGTGTTGAAGTGCTAGCAGCCCTTGTTCCGTGCCACGGTTCTATACGCGTCTAGCAGCTCTATCGCTTTGTGTTATTACAACACAGAATACAAAAAACAGCGTTTAATATACTTTCATCTCTATACATCGACGTGATTATGAAACGCATCCAATTTTAATGCCTACTTAGTTGACGGTGCCGCTAAGGTACACATGCTAAGGTACGCAATGACCAGACGATTGAACGAGACGACTTCGATTTCGGTCTACTTCCCCGCGCTTTACTCTTTTCAGTCATCTCTTCGTCATATCTAGTAGATATAATGGGTGATAGGGGTATAAACTGGTCGTAGATTTCTCCGCATATAAGTTGGTAGGCAGAACTACCACTGATCAAAATATTACGAAAACAGACCTGCCATGAAGGGTCTCGCGGCCCGGTTTAAAAAAAAGAAGAAAAAATAAAGAAAAAACAGCGTCAAGGACATCGTTGCTGTGCGTTGTCAATCCTGGAAAAAATAACTAAGGCTCTCTGCTGCATGCGTAGTCGCTCCAATCCGTGCAGGATAAAAAAAAAGAAGACCAAATTACGCAACGAGAATTGACCACAAAGAAGGTAGATGGGTCGGGAAAGAATCGAAATCGATCTTTTTTTCCCCGCAGGCGTGTCTACCGAGCTGCGGCAATCGCTCTTTCTATCCATTTACCCAATACCCTGCAGTTGCTCAGTTATTCATTTGTTTGTTCGTCAGTCGTTGTACACTGCTGCTAACAGTATACATTGGGTCTTTGTTTTCTTCCTAAGCTTTTCTGTTCACTGTAGGGTCTGTTCTGATTCTGTTGCAGCGGTGCTGGCGATAAACTTGCAAGCACGATAACGAGCTGTGTATACCCATGAACGTTGTGTAACTGTCCTTATTATCCGAGCTGACGAGTTGCCGGTGATAGTCATTCACCAGCAGTCACGACGCAATGAAACTCGGGAGGTCAGCCGAATCAACACCACCTAGATTGCACAAGGCCTGTTCACACCGATCCATGACGTTATTCCACCTGGCCCGGCTGTCATAGATTCTAATGGGGATGCTCCCGAGTAAGCAGCAATGATTTCGACGTCGTCCCTTTCTTCACGCCAGGATTGGCAATGGAAATTTCGGGACAGGTAGCGTGACGTCATGGATCGGAGTGAGCATGCCTTGTGCAATCTAGGTGGTGGTGGCCGAACGTAGCTTTGTGTGTGCCTGCGGCTATGCGGGGACCGTTGATTCGCTGATTTTATATCCTCCGATGTGACCGCGTTCTACGTAATAACTTGCCTTACTTGTTTTATGATTCAATTTTCGTACCTTATTCGCTAAGTGAAACCCATTCAAATGAACACTATCTAGAGTAGTGCTCAGTTTGTTTAACACGAAACCGGTCCACTTAAGGAGATAGCTGGTACCATTTTTTACTTCCTGCATACTAATGCAAACCATTGTTCTACGAATCCAACTATACGTTGTGACTGGTGACTCTACCTCGCAATTTTTGTGGGCTGATCGTGGTAATAGTACAGTCTAAAATGTGTGCCAAAAGGGCGAGTGGGCACGTGCCACTCGATTTTAGTTTTTTTTTCAATCCTATATCTCGCTATTACGAACATCCTATCTGGCATATTATAGACTCCTAAAGCCTATAATCTCTACACAACTATTCGCTGCGCAACGTTATTCATACAAGCGTTCTCTGTAAGTATGAATGATTCGTATTTCGTAAACGTCAACTGAAGTTCGGTCTGCCGACTTTTAATTGTCTTGTAGTTAGACACCCAAAAATGCTAACTAACTTCAATTATTGGATTTACCGTCCCTCACTTGAACGGTTTGGCCACAAGGGAAACATTCGTGCCACCTGGTGGCGCCCTTATAAAAGCAAATGGACTGCCGAAAGCCGTCTACGGAGAGCTTGCTGCTCGCTGCAAATCTTGTGCTCCTCTGTGTTCGCAAGCACATTATTTATCATCATCATCATCACCATCATCATCATCATCATCAGCCTATATTTATGTCCACTGCAGGACGAAGGCCTCTCCCTGCGATCTCCAATTACCCCTGTCTTGCGCTAGCGTATTCCAACTTGCGCCTGCGAATTTCCTAACTTCATCATCCCACCTAGTTTTCTGCCGTCCTCGACTGCGCTTTCCTTCTCTTGGTATCCATTCTGTAACCCTAATGGTCCACCGGTATCCATCCTACGCATTACATGGCCTGCCCAGCTCCATTTCTTCCGCTTAATGTCAACTAGAACATCGGCTATCCCCGTTTGTTCTCTGATCCACACCGCTCTCTTCCTGTCTCTTAACGTTACTCCTAAGATTTTTCGTTCCATCGCTCTTTGTGCGGTCCTTAACTTGTTCTCGAGCTTCTTTGTTATCCTCCAAGTTTCTGCCCCATATGTTAGCACCGGTATAATGACATGATTGTACACTTTTCTTTTCAAGGACAGTGGTAAGCTCCCAGTCAGGATGTGGCAATACCTGCCGTATGCACTCCAACCCAATTTTATTCTGTGAATTTCTTTCTCATGATCAGGGTCCCCTGTGAGTAATTGACCTAGATAAACGTACTCTTTACAGACTCTCGAGGCTGACTGGCGATCTTGAATTCTTGCTCCCTTGCCAAGCTATTGAAAATTATCTTTGTCTTCTGCATATTCATCTTCAAACCAATTCTTACACTTTTTCGATTAAGGTCCTCAATCATTTGTTGTAATTCGTCTCCATTGTTGCTGAATAGGACAATGTCATCTGCAAACCGAAGGTTGCTGAGATATTCGCCGTTGATCCTCACTCCTAAGCCTTCCCAGTCTAAGAGCTTGAATACTTCTTCTAAGCATGCAGTGAATAGCATTGGAGAGATTGTGTCTCCTTGCCTGACCCCTTTCTTGATAGGCAACTTTCTACTTTTCTTGTGGAGAACCAAGGTAGCTGTGGAATCCTTGTAGATATTTGCTAAGATATTCACGTATGCCTCCTGTACTCCTTGATTTCCCAATGCCTCTATGACTGCTGGTATCTCTACTGAGTCAAATGCCTTTTTATAGTCTATGAAAGCCATATAGAGAGGTTGATTGTACTCCGCAGATTTCTTGATTACTTGATTGATGACATGGATATGATCCATCGTAGAATATCCCTTCCTGAAGCCAGCCTGTTCTCTTGATTGGCTGAAGTTAAGTGTTGCCCTGATTCTATTAGAAATTATCTTGGTGAATACTTTATACAATACTGAAAGCAAGCTAATGGGTCTGTAATTCTTCAATTCTTGAACGTCTCCCTTCTCATGGATAAGTATAATGTTGGCGTTCTTCCAGCTCTCTGGTACATTTGAAGTTGTGAGGCATTGCGTATAAAGGGCCGCAAGCTTTTCAAGCATGATATCAAGCATTATTTATAGGGGGACATAAACGTGGAAAAAACGATCTTGGCTGTCAAATGCACAGCTTCAGCTTGGCACCTGTCGTACTCTACTATTTGACGGAGAACGGTTGCCCCCGTCCATTGTTTTTGTGCCTCGAACGGCAAGTCGCTCGGCAATATTGCGTGTATTCGCGGCCTTCTTTCACGCTCGGTAAAAACGCCTTTATGTAGCCCGTATTGAGAAACAGAAAGATGTATCAGGAGGTTTTCGTGTTGCTCTAAAATCGGCTCACTGACATTTCATGTAATTATTTAGGTTGGGAAGTTGATTGATTATGGAAGCTTTGCTAGTTTTGTAGTTAGGCGAAATGCAAAAAAAAGAATAATCTGAGTATCTCCAAATCACAGCAAGCAACATTACCTTGGCTCTGTTCAGCCACGTGGCATTTGGATATTTTTGAAATCTTGATGCATGATATTTGGACACCCGGTATATATATATACAGGGTCTTTCTCTGTAACTTCTCCCCTGCATGGGGACTATGAATGGTATACTCTGCCGGGTTAGGTCACTTGTGGAGTGAAATTTCATAACTTCCATTATTGGACGCAATCACGACCGTCGTTCCATCGTTCAGGCATTTATCTCCTTTGGTAGTTTCAGCGAGTACGTTCCATGTCATCCAGCGTGCATATTCTCAATCGCTTTCGCCATGGTCCCTCCGCGGCGTTTGCATGGACGTGACTGTAGACTTCCCGGCAAAGCTGGTTTCATTGCTTCACCCTAACATCCCTGTATAATATCACATTGTAGTATCACATCACGCATGTGCCTGAAAAAATGCTAGCACCATTTGTTGCTTATACCTCGCTTATATGTTGCGTATACTTGAACAGCCGGTTGCGGCACTCCGCGCCTGGTCCCTATCGAGTTGCTTCTGTGCAATCTGAGGTGGTAATATCCACTGCAAACAAGCAGAGATTAAGAGCAGTGTCTAGCATCCGTATATTGCCTCCACTTTCTCTTTTTTATATCCTGTAGACTCCAGTGCAAGCTGCGCTGTTTCCGCTTAGATTCTTTCTAGCTGTATAGTGGCGTTTTCTAGCGTGTGTTTCTCTCCCGCTTCACTAACTCCTTTATATGGCACCCACGGTGGCGTTTTGGTTTTCGCATGCAACATTACACTTCCTTAATCTTGTGCAGAGCATGCCTCATGACTGGCGTCGTGGCTAATCAACTTTAAGGCGTGTGCAAAACGTGTCCGCAAGGGATGCTGAAGCTGCAATACATAGCAAATGCTTCACCAGGAAAGATGTCTCTCCGTCATTTATTTGAGCATGGTTGCAGACAGGACATGCAACGGGAACTTGAGTTTAAAAAAGATTTAGCTTGCAATACGTTTGTGCATAAATTATGCACGGCAGCGTTATGTGGTTATAATTAGTTGTATTTGTTTAGTATTAAGTTTACTTATTTTTGCTAAGTTAGGTATTGGTTGGTTAGTAACCTAATCAGTTAGTTTCGTTCGGGTATTTAGTTCGGCAGTCTAATTAGCTAGGTTAGCTATTTTGGTTCAGCTATATGTTAGATAATTATTTAGATAATTAATTTCTTAGCGTAATCAGGTTTGTTAGGTTAGGTAGGCTACTGTAGTTATCATTAGTAACTTTGGGTAATTAGTTTAGTTAGTTGACTGAACTTAGTGACCGATATCGTGTCGCTGAACGAGGCTGTTTTTCGCCCTAGACTAGCCAGCATGCCGGCAGGTATTAGAAAATTCACAGACAGGCACAAGCTCTGAGATTAGATCTCCGACATTGCATCCACACAAAATTTCGGCTCATTGTGCACGCGTCTGCACGAATAACTGCTTCGGCATCCAAATTTTATTTACACGTGCGAACACATTCCCAGAATATTGGAAGCCGACAGATTCTCACCGCGGAACGACTCGCTCCCATCTAATTGTCTAGCAGTTTTGCGTCATTGGGGAAACAAAACAAGAATTCTGTTTCGTCGGAGACTTTGCAGAAGCGCCGACAAATGCCATGCATTGTCGCAATCACGAAGCGTTGCTGTCATCACACGGAGAGAGATGTATGGAGCAAAAAATAAAACACATTGCAGACAGAAACTGCAACGCACGCCTTTTCCGCGTAATTACATGGAATTATGACGTATAATCGCTCTGTAACAGGTTTTCAACCATTGAGTAATCTCAAGTGTATCTGTGGGACCCTGACTAAAACCGCTGTTACAAATACAGGTGAACCAAGAAACGAAAGAATGCCTTATATATATATATTATATATATATTATATATATATATATATATATATGAAAACAGGCAATGGAAAGAAGCATCGATAACGTTCTAGAAACTTCTGATACAGGCGCGTCCTGCGCCGAGCGATAACGTTTAACATTTGTTAGCCGGTGGAAAGATAAACATGTATACGTGTCAATACCCTCCCCTTAAAAAGCACCGTCCCGATGCTACAAACAAATGAGAAAGCGTATATAAACAAAACCACGCGTAATAAAGAAAAAAAAATAAAGTAACAAAGTACCTAAGTTCGTTGTATCCTCGCGAGAGTGCGTGAAAAACCGAGATGTCCAGCCGTTGGGTCGTCATGGAGAGCTTGCAGAACCTCGTGGTACCCTCAGCATTGCGTCCAGAGGTTCTGCAAGCTCTCCATGACGACCCAACGGCTGGACATCTCGGTTTTTCACGCACTCTCGCGAGGATACAAGAAAAATACTACTGGCCTCACCTCTCTGCCGACGTCGCCCATTACGTAAGGACATGCCGAGACTGTCAGCGACGCAAAACACCGCCGACAAGGCCAGCCGGACTTCTACAGCCAATCGAGCCACCTCGCCGACCGTTCCAGCAGATCGGGATGGACTTACTGGGGCCTTTTCCGACGTCGACGTCCGGGAATAAATGGATCGTCGTCGCTACGGACTACCTCACCCGCTACGCTGAAACAAAAGCCTTGCCAAAAGGCAGTGCCGCCGAGGTAGCCCGATTCTTCGTTGAGAACATCCTCCTGCGTCACGGTGCCCCAGAAGTCCTCATCACCGACAGAGGCACGGCCTTTACGGCAGAACTAACTCAAGCCATTCTGCGGTACAGCCAGACAAGCCATCGCCGCACCACCGCCTACCACCCACAGACGAATGGCCTTACCCAGCACCTCCACCAGATGTCACGTAGTAGTGACGCTGAAGAAAACAGTCGTAAAACTGTACAACGAAACTGGTTGTTTATTGGGCGAACCTGTGCCCACAAAAGCAAGGTACACTCAAGGCACAACAATAACGGCGAACACAGTCGGCGATCGTCGAAAATCTGATCAGCGGCGAAACGCGTCGGCTTTTATACCTGAGTCATCGAAGGTTCTAGATTAATCCCTCATGCCCGCGTGTGTTCCAAATTGTGCGCGCTTACATTTGTGAACACTAGACAAATGATGGGGCAAATTTCACGTTGTACCGCAATGCCAACACGCCGATGCTGCAGTCGACCCTTCCACAAAAGGTATAGTACGCACAGAACGCCTTTTGCCAGCGCCAGGGTGCATGCGTTCACTGTAGGCGCTAAATGAAATGCTCCCATAGCATTACGGGGAAGTTTTATGACCTGGTCAATCAGGTAATCGAGAAATCTGCGGAGTACAATCAACCTCTCTATATGGCTTTAATAGATTGTGAAAAGGCATTTGATTCAGTAGAGATACCAGCAGTCATGGAGGCATTGCGTAATCAAGGAGCACAGGAGGCATACGTGAATATCTTAGCAAACACCTACAAGGATTCCACAGCTACCTTGGTTCTCCACAAGAAAAGTAGAAAGTTACCTATCAAGAAAGGGGCCAGGCATGGAGACACAATCTTTACAATGCTATTCACTGCATGCCTAGAAGAAGTATTCAAGCTCTTGGATTGGGAAAGCTTAGGAGTAAGGATCAATGGTGAATATCTCAGCAACCTCCGATTTGCTGACGACATTGTCCTATTCAGCAACAATGAAGACGAATTACAGCAAATGATTGAGGACCTTAACCGAGAAAGTGTAAGAGTGGGGTTGAAGATTAATATGTAGAAGACAAAGATAATGTTCAATAGCCTGGCAAGGGAACAAGAATTCAGGATCGCCAGTCAGCCTCTAGAGTCTGTAAAGGAGTACGTTTATCTAGGTCAATTACTCACAGGGGACCCTGATCACGAGAAAGAAATTTACAGAAGAAATAAAATTGCGTTGGAGTGCATACGGCAGGCATTGCCAAATCCTAACTGGGAGCTTACCACTGTCATTGAAAAGAAAAGTGTACAATCCTTGAATTCTACCGGTGCTAACATATGGGGCAGAAACTTGGAGGTTAACAAAGAAGCTCGAGAACAAGTTAAGGACCGCACAAAGAGCGATGGAACGAAAAATCTTAGGACTAACGTTAAGAAACAGGAAGAGAGCGATGTGGATCAGAGAACAAACGGGGATAGCCGATATTCAGTTGACATTAAGCGGAAGAAATGGAGCTGGGCAGGCCATGTAATGCGTAGGATGGATAACCGGTGGACCATTAGAGTTACAGAATAGATACCAAGAGAAGGGAAGCGCAGTCGAGGTCGGCAGAAAACCAGATGGGATGATGAAGTTCGGAAATTTACAGGCGCAAGTCAGAATACGCTAGCGCAACACAGGTGTAATTGGAGATCGCAGGGAGAGGCCTTCGTCCTGCAGTGGACATAAATATAGGCTGATGATGATGATGATGATGATGATGATGATGATGATGATGATGATGATGATGAAAAGTATTCAGAGTTTCATAACAGTGATTAAACATTACAAGCGCTTGTCGTACGCGCGCGTTTCATTATAACTTGCCAATGTTCTATAAATAATTGTCGCCACTTCCTTGACAAAAAACATCCGCGAAACGAGCGTGTTCTCAAACTTCTCTTCCCCAACACCTATTAGCGCCAAAGTTCTCAGCTCTGCGACATTGTTACAATTCAGGGAGTCGCAGTAAATTAGGAATAATGAGAGTTTTCTGTTCAGACGCCCATATTTGTTCACAACAGCGTCGGTGCAATCACTGAAAGGGGACGAAAACTTGCGCGCGTGGTTCGAAGTCGCACCATTTGTCACCTGTCTGAAAGCATTTCCGCTCGCAGCCGAAGGTGAGGAAAGGGCACAGGCTGTTCTCAATGAGAACTTCAATTCAAGTGGTGCCATTTGTTCTATGCGTTATTCATCCTTGTAACATCGTGTGGGTGCACCTGCCGTCTTCGGCGGGTGGTCGTAGTTAAGTGCTGCAGCATCCTACAGTGCTGAGAATTGCGTTCCAGAGGTGTTGCCGATTTTCATACCGATACGATAGCGCTCATTGTTTAAGTGATATCCGCGCATATGTTGCGCTGCCTGTTTCGAGCAATTCCTATTATCTTTCCTGCGCGCGAAAGGAGAGGCTGGTCTTTTGTCCTCTTAGAGAATGTGCGTAGTGTTTGTCATATATGCCTTGGAAATCCGTTGTGCTCAATAAGGAACAGGCATCTCTCCTATATAATTTCTATATGGACATTTGCTGTATAAGTGTATGATATAGTGGATGCGCTTCTCTTCCTGTCTCTTAGCGTTAGGCCTAACATTTTTCGTTCCATCGCTCTTTGAGCTGTCCTTAACTTGTTCTCGAGCTTCTCTGCTAACCTCCAAGTTTCTTCCCTATATTGTTAGCACCGGTAGAATGCGATGATTGTATACTGTTCTTTTCAACGACAGGAAGAGGCCTTGGTCCTGCAGTGGACATAATAAGTGTAGGCTGATGATGATAGTGGAAGGAAAGATATATGCAATGACGTTCAATATTGATCGGGCCGACAGGCTCGTGACCAGGAGGGGGAAATTGGGGAGCACAGGTTGGGGGCCGCTTCACAACACAACTTACATGTTTACACTAACCTGTGTCAGCGATGAGTGGGATTTACGCTCAAAAATAGGTGAACAGAAATATTCCACTATGGAATATTTCTGCCCCCAAAGAACCCCCCCCCCCCCACGAATATAATTCCCGGGTACTACCCTTATAACATGCAATCTGAAAAGAGTTGGTACGCCACGGTGGTTCTGAAGAACAGGCATCGATTAACTGGGCCGGTATTTTGTAGCGATGCGTTATGCTTTATTCTATCCTGGTCTTATCATCCATCGCTCATGGCCGGCTGATCCCGTCGACAACGTGAGCGGACCGTCGCTCTGACCACTGACCAAGCGAGAAAAGCGTGAAAAAGCACTAGCATAAGACAGGCATCGCCACAAAATGCCGGCCCTGTATAGTCGCAAGCACGCTATTAGACAGGGCCGCCCACTAAAGACGATGTGTGCATACGGACTCGTACTTGTGAATACTCGCCTTTGTGAATGGCAACCCTTTATTCCAAACACAGTAGCTTCCCATCCCGTCTTTCACATTTCATTGGTAACACGTGCTATGGCATCAGCCAAGCGGGCTTGGCGTAATTGGCATATTTCGTTTGGTGCGATGATAGAATTTATGCTATAAGAATTGGCAGAGCCAACGAACATTACACGCCTGCATTTTCGCCTTGAACATCGAGAGGCCGCTACACTGCGGTCAAACGGCGCACCAACAGCAGTACAAACAAGGTACATTCCGCAAGAATATTTTTAAAGAAGAGCGAATGTAATAAATATCTTCGTCTGTATTAGTATGATACTCACCTGCAACACCAAAATAACCCCTCTAACCAGGAGAGAAGCCTTAATGCGCGAACAGAGACGCAAATTGCAATGCATGTGGTGAAGAAGGCCACCTTAGGGTTAGCGCACTAGCTGGTCGTGATGTCATGCATTTTCACGAATGTTGATCAGTTTCGACGTGACGTCATACATTTTTTGTAGTGAAAAATGCACTCATTGCATTCAAATTAAGGGAAAGGCCAAGCGGAGCAAGTTTAGCGAACTTTTTACGGAGGAACAACAGCCCAAATGCTAAAAAATACTTAGATATTTGCGACTGACGAACCAGTGTTGTAATTCGGCACGAAATATCATAAATTGTGATATTTGGTCTTTATTGTATTATATAACAATCAACCTATTACCACTCAATTACCGAAAATATTGTTTTGAACAAAATATTTATCTGTGTAAATGATTGAGCCTATTTTATTGATTCTTGTAATCACTATAAGTTTTCTCCATATTTAATGTTTACTCAAAATCAAACATACATAAATATAGGAGGTACGCGAGCAAAAAAATGTTTAATTGTTTACTGCCTTCTGTATATCAAGGTGATAAGGCGAGAGTCAACTAATCTGATTAGAATATGTCGGCCTTCCTGAGGATGAAACTATCACTTCATACCACACTTAGAAACAAACCACGAATTGGATGGGAGAAGCTTGAAACATGAAACACACATTGTAAACGATGCACAAAAAATGACACATCCTAGAGCTGGTCAGTGAAAGTAAACGTGCGCAAAAATGGGAGAAAACGGACAATGTCGTATTTGTTAAACCATTGCTAATTTTTTTCACTCTCACATGGTTTGGAAATAGGAGGAGTGCAGGATAATCTTTCTTTGGTGTATAGTCTGTTGTAGGGTGTTGCACATATACAGGTTTGGATACCGGGTGCTGTGGATAATATTTCCTTTGGTTAGTGATGCATGTTGTGGTATTGTTGCTTAATTGTCCTGAAATAATAGTGTTAAGCATAAAATGCGTTTAGCTCCCGTTGTCGGTGACCTTCAACTGACCTTGAGCCAAAAGCCAAAGCCAGTATCTTGGCACTCAAAACGAAAAAATGCCGGCAAGCTTATAAGTAAATTGCAAGAACAAAACTAGATCATCCGGCCAACCGGCCGGAACTTAAGGAAATGCGGGCTCTGCCCTCCAACCTTTGTACAGGACCGCATTACATACGCCAGTTACTCTCCAAACAAGTTACAAAATAATTTATTTCTAAGTTCTTCCTTATGTGTCTTCACAATATCACTGAAGCTGTAAGGTATGGTACGCTGAAGTTTTATTTGTCATTTCCAGTAGCGGTGTTCAAAAGGCAGATACAGGGGACCTAAGGCCGCACATGTGCAGCCGACCCCTTCGATGCGCCAGGAAAAAGTGGTGACAGGCGCTGAGCGCGTAGGACTGTTGCAAGAAAAAACTCGGTCGAAGGCGGCGGCACCACAGGCAGCAAAATACGCCATATGGTAGCCATTTCATGCTTACATCTACTCTCGATTACGAGAGAGCCAGCAATTTTTTATGCACTAAGTAGCAGTACATATAATTAAAATACACACAAAGTACGCGCTCGAGAAAAAGCGCGCAGTAGCTCTTTAAAGAAGCACTGCTCTTGTCGCTTGTTTTTGTAAATCATATATTACGTTCTTGTTCGGATAGGTCGTAGTTCCCAGACTACGTGATCATAATTTGTGAGATGAGAACAACGTGTTATAGAATATTATATTTTTAGGGCTGTCGAACTGGGCACTGAAACAGCGGCTAAGTACATACGGCAGAGGGCATTTTTCTTCCTATAATATACACGTGATTATTCCTGCCAGATAAGCTGCAAGAAAGCAAGACATCTAGGGAGTTTAATTTATTCACTACCTATTGGTACTTGTGGTTATGAGCTAAAATGCATAAACCGTTGCCGTGGAGCACTTTATTATCAGCACCAAAAATCATTACAATAGTTTTTGAGGCGTCAACTTGCAATGTAATTCCCTGACCATTTTTGAAGCGCCATTCAGCATTTGCTCACTAGAATTGCCCCGTGAGCTCTATCAAGTCCGAAACAAAAAACAATGTTTGTCGTAGGTGTAAACGATGAATTTAAGGCCTCGTGTTCAGAAGCATTGCTTACTTCAACATAACGTTGTCGTTTGGCTAATGATGACTGAATCTGGGCACTGAGCAGCCCCATGAAGTCTGCGCCCTGCCCTCGAAGTCTTTGCCAGTCCACCGTATTTAGCACCTTCCCCAATTCCTATCCTCGTGGCCCTGCCTAACCCGCCATCATCCACCTAGCTTCCCTGAATGTTCCCTTTCATACCTGTTTATTTGTAAATAAGCGGTTGTAAAAGAACCCAGCATCAGCCGCATAGCTCCACACAAAATCCCTGTTTGGTACTTACTTATATGTAAATAAACTGGTTTAATTGTCTTTCAGTATTTTTCTCGTTTCTTTGGATGGTTGTAGGACTTTCGCTTCTTCGACTAATATATCTCTATCACGTTTTCCTAGCTACTAATTGATATAGACATTACGCGGACGACTGTTATTGAAAATGCCGCTAGCAAAAGCTTCGCGGTAATAATAGCTGCGTACTCTATAGAGTGGGCATTGGCTCAAAGCTGCCATTGATAATGCCCGTAATGTCGCCCTGTGCTGTTGCTATGTTAGCAACACACACACGACCACAGGCGTCTCGCCACACATGAGCCTAGGAACAGGCAAGTGGTCAATAAACTGTCGTATGCTACCTCATGGCATCAAAACTGCCAATTTAGAAGTTATCACCCGGCAAACAGTGACAAGGAAAGCGGAGTCCAAGGGGCTTGATTTTTTGTTAGCCACAACCGTATAAAGGGAGCAAATAGCGAAGCCACGGAAATGAAAACGTGCAGTTATTGTTAGGATTAATTTGAAATGTAATTGTCACAAAGAGGAGGAAACTTAAAGTGGACTAAATGGAACCGGGACCATTCTTTGCAGATTACGCGTGTTTTCCTTTACCAAATACGCTACGGCAGTGGCGACCCCATCATCCCCTTTCTTGTGTGTTTCCATATGTGTACGCTATTAGCCCTGCGGCTAAGAAGATGAGGAGAATTATGTGCAGTCAACCGCAAAATTTTACGGAACTCGAGATCTGATAAACAACTAACTGCGCAGCCTCACATCGCTGCCTAGCCTAGTATCCGCATTTACAACCTCTACCAGTGTATGTGAACAACAATGTGATGTTCGGTTTTACTTACTACTGTTACAGGCTGCTCGGAAATTGAACGTTTTCTATGATGCCGTGGTTCATAAACTGTTGTGGTTGACTGTACAAGCTTAGTTCTGTTACGCCGACGGCTAAGACAATGTTTCATGTCTGCCACCTTGGCCGTGAGAAGGGCTAGCTTTTCAAATGCTAACGCTGTAGACATACTCGAGTACCCAAGAATGTAGAGGAGAGGATGACGGCGAGATAGTTTATTTGGTAAAGCACCGCTGGCGTCATGTGAAAGACGGGGATTCAGCTACCACCTGTGGAAATTTATGTTTTTATCCACTTTCATTTCCCTCTACCTAATATTTTGTACTGAAGGGACTGGGCCATGGTGCTCGTGAAGATTCAACTGAGATTCACACGGACGCTAGTGGTGTCGGGCTAGGTGCTGTTCTTGCACAGCGCAAGAATGGCTTCGATGAGTACGTCGTAGCGTATGCCAGCCGCACCCTTACCAAAGCTGAGGCGAACTACTCCGTTACTGAAAAGGAATGTTTGGCCATTATTTGGGCTATCGCAAAATTTCGACCTTACGTGTATGGGCGCCCTTTTGACATCGTGACCGACCATCATGCCCTATGCTGGTTGTCTTCACTCAAAGATCCAACTGGTCGGCTCGCTCTTTGGGCATTACGCCTACAAGAATACGACATCCGTGTTGTTTATCGCTCCGGCCGCAAGCATTCAGACGCAGACGCTCTTTCCCGGTCACCCCTGTCACCTGATCCTATCTGCTCGTCGATTTCCGCCTGCGGTGCCTTCGCCCTCAACATTTCCGACATGCCATCAGAGCAGCGCAAGGACCCATGGATCTGTTCGCTTCTCGACTTCCTGTCTAGCTGGTCGCCAGCGCCGATCTCTCGGACGCTCCGTCGCCAAGCCACGCACTTTATTATTCGGGATCACCTCCTCTACCGGCGCAACTACAACTCCAGCGGTCGCAAGTGGTTGCTTGTTATTCCCCGACATCTACGCTCCGACATCTGCGCCACGTTCCACGATGACCCACAATGCGGCCACGCTGGGGTATTGAAGACATACTCTCGCCTCCAGGTTCGGTACTATTGGCGCGGTATGTATCGTTTCATTCGCCAGTATGTCCGGTCATGCCCCCTGTGCCAACGCCGCAAGACGCCTCCTAAACTTGCTGCCGGCCCCTTGCAGCCTTTACCATGCCCCGCTCGAGCGTTCGACCGCGTCGGCGTTGACCTATACGGTCCGCTTCCCAGCACTCCCAGCGGCAACCGCTGGGTTATTGTTGCTATCGACCACCTTACGCGGTACGCTGAAACTTCAGCCCTGTCATCTGCCACGGCAAAAGACGTTGCTCGTTTTATCCTTCAGAACCTGGTATTACGGCATGGAGCACCTCGAGAATTACTGAGCGACCGCGGTCGCGTTTTCCTCTCTGACGCCATTACAGCGTTGCTAAAGGAGTGTCGCATCATTCACCGCGCTACCACGGCATACCATCCCCAAACTAATGGCATGACAGAGCGTTTTAATCGCACCCTTGGCGACATGTTGGCCATGTATGTTTCCTCTGACCACTCGAATTGGGATCGGATTCTGCCTTTCGTAACGAACGCATATAATACTGCAACGCAAAGCACCACTGGATTTTCACCTTTCTTTCTTCTTTACGGACACGAACCTTCCTGCACAATGGACACAATTCTACCCTACCGGCCGGATGCTTCGGAGTCGACGACTGTTTCACGAGCGGCTGCATACGCGGAAGAATGTCGCCAGCTCGCTCGCTCGTTCACATCACAGGACCAGTGGCGCCAAAAGCATCGCCACGACACGTCCACCACAGCTACGTCCTTTACTCCCGGCTCGCTGGTCTGGTTGTGGGTGCCGTCTACTCCACCGGGCCTTTCCTCCAAACTGCTTTCCAAGTACCATGGTCCCTATCGGGTACTGCGACAAACATCCGCAGTCAACTACCTCATCGAGCCGAAGGACGCGTCTTCCGACCAGCGTCGTCGCGGCCAGGAAATTGTCCACGTCTCCCGCCTAAAGCAGTGCCACGACCCCCCTGTCTTCTCCTGCCCCTAGGTCGCCAGGATGGCTCCTCTTTTGGTGGGGAGTGATTGTACTGAAGGGACTGGGCCATGGTGCTGGTGAAGGAAGAAGAAGACAAGCAACGCTTGCTCGCCCGCTTCGCCATAGCTCCCTTTTGACTTGTTTCAGTCTGCCGTTCTAACGCCAGATCGAGTGTTGCCAGGAAAACATCCCCATTGCAATTTCTACATTTCAATTAAAGATAACTATTCAGTTCCAATATGCTTTCGCTGGGTTTATTGCGTGTTGACTTCACATATCAGTGATTAACTAAACCTCGAGCCTATGACGCACCCACTTAACTTATCGTTCATTAACAAAAAGCAAGTAGCTTCATACGGTGCTAAATATTCTCCCACAGCCGCTACTTGAAAAAAGAAAAATGTCGGCAACAAGAGCATAATTTCCTGCAAATGCATTAGAACGTATTACTTTCAAATTAATTAGACTGAATAAATATTGTAGCTAAGTAGATCGCAGGTGCACGCTTATTAAGAACAAAAGTTGAGCAAGAATAACAGTCACACAAATTTAGTGGGAAGTGAAAATGCACAAGATGTTCTTACTGATGGACAACGAATGTTCATTTCTGAAAAAAAAATGTCCGCTACAGCCTTCTCATAACTCTCAGTGTGTCTTTTTCCTATTGATTAGGTTGGTTTCAACGAAAGTTCAATAATTGTGGCGATACACTAACTTTGGGCGCAACCGTCACAAAAGTTAGTCAATATCACTGCTTTACCACCCTCTAAAAAGACAACGTAAGAAGACCTTGAACGAATTTAATAGTGATTTAGAGAGATACCGGACTTAGAATGTTTTCTTTGCGTAATGTGGGGGCAGGGAAGGTAGTAACATGGAAATATTTAAACGGATGCCACCAGTCTTAACTTCTTTCATCTGTCATGAACGCAAGTGCAGCGTTTCTTGGGGTGCTGATTTAGGAAAATGTTCTTAGCTGCCGACAATGTCCCGAGCAATTTCAAATCGCCCTGCTTATATTCTGCAATTTGAACAGATAGTTTGCCTAATCAAAATTTGACTGGCTGCGGAACTGCTATGCGTTACATACTGCCTGTATCGATTAGGTATAAAAGTACAACGGCACTTCAATCGCAAATTAGAATGAGATCCTCTTATCTTGTTTCCCTCATGCATGCGCCAATTTGCTTCAAGGCCTGACATCTGTATGCTTCGTAATCGACCGCAAAGACTCGACACTTTGCTATATTTCTTGTTCGTTCTAGCACTCGGTTCCTGGCATTCTGCACCCATGGGTGCAGAATGCCGGTTCACGGGCAGATTAGCATAAGGCCGCGCTGACAAATTTCATTTCAAGGGTCATCGAACTGCAAACAACATAGCTGCGACACTGGTGTATTGTCTTGTTTTTCTATTATCTCCACTTAAATCGCATCGAGGGGCCTCACCCCCGTATTCTCGAGCCCATTTTGACAAAAGGTGGTTCCTTGAGTACACCAACTAGAACACACTGGCACCTTTATACAGAGGTTGACATTGCGCTTCAAAGACATGTTTAGACAATTCCAATAATGAGGAGTTGTTTGAAAACACTAACAGGACGGTTACGAGTATGTAACTTGAATGTTTAAGCGTTAGTTGTGGTGCGGGTTAGGATTTTCGCTCCCTCTCTCGAGGACTAAACACATTCGGCTTTTCGGCCTATTCCACCACGAGGCAGTTGAGCGAGATTGCGTCTATCTTGATTCGTCATTTTGGCAATTAACGCACTCCGCATCTCTGGACCTTTTAAACCTCGGCATGCGTGCGGCGTATGGGCCGCCGATAGGGAACGCACAACTCACCCCATGCCGTAGGCACTGCCTGTGTGTTTTTCCACCCGTGATGCGCAAGAAGCGCTCGCGCCACCAATGAACAAACTTTCTCGCACTCCCAAGGTATCTTTTTGCACGCCAAAGCAAAGGCCAACGCCGACGGCAGGGTAATGAGGAACGAGCTAAGAATAGCAAAAGCTTTAAAACCCCAATTTCCCTACACTGTAAGTGAACATACAGAGCAAGCGCTTGTTTACAAGCTCTTCAAACAGGAATCCCCGATAAGAACTATTGAAGCGTAGTCAGCACTGGAGACGAGAAGCGGCACCAATACCTCCTTGGGCGGCATTGCATCAGACCTCGTTTAGTTGACGTAAGAGTTTCGAGTGGATGAAATCCATAGACCAACGGTGCTGAGTGTTCTTATATTGCCAAGACTTTCCTTGCGCATGAAAGGTGAGGGCTAACAAAAGCTGCCTTCTGTGTTTCCGAATATTTTTGTTCCTGAGTGCTTGAAGGAAAAGTTCTCTCATCCTGGGTGCAAATGCTGCCAGACAGTACAACGTGCAACAAAGGGGGCGCACGCAATCATGAGGCGCATAACTCACACATAAATTTAGAAAAATAATAATGAGAGGTATACAAAAATAAGCTGTGTTCGCGATCACCTAGTTCGGGTTGAAGCGAGAGGCAGCATGAAGGGGTAGTTTGCTCGTCGCTGCTGCCGCACTGCAACACGCCCGCGTTTTGACAGCGAGTGTTCGCGATCATCGAGTGAGATGTGTTGATGTTTGCTTGTGCACGCGGGAAGCCGTGCTTGTCAATTTAGTTAGTAAGCGAATATTTACAGCGCTTTTTACAGCTGACAAAGCTACTAACCTGACTGCGTATAGCTGTCTAATAATTTGCAATCGCAATCAATGCATTAGTTTTCGGGCAAAGCTGAGACTTTTTTCTCATCCGGTTTCATTTCCATTTATTTATGATCTGATCTATTTCCATTAACACTACAAATACCTTCCCGATGCTTTCCTTTGTGTCATTGTCTGTTGGCTCCTTACTATTGTGACTGGTAAAAATGTGTCCAATTTATACCGGGTGTATCAGCAAACACTTTCAAAAGTTTTCTAGGTTCCCAGTGGCAGATAGCACAATTCTAGTTCATCGGCTGGTCTACTCGAAGAAGCGGACATTACTTGTACGAAAGGCTGATTAACCAAAAACTAACAAAAAATTAAGCAAGGTTTAAGTAATTACCCCTTGGTCCACATTACAATTTTTAAATCCAATAGGTAGAGTTCAGAAGGCGAATTCACTTGGAACGAATTCTCAAGATGGCTCCAGTTGCCAGATATTATTTCCCAAACTTTTCGGCACAATGTATTGGCGCTGCAGTTACTATTGTGCTTCAATGCATAAAACGACGTTTTGTTAAGAAATTAACTAGAACGCTAGTGCATTTCTTCGCAAAGTTCGGGAATTAGTATACCGAAACTGATGTCATCCTGAGAATTCTTTCCAAGTGTATCCGTTGTGTGAACTCCATGGCTAGAATTTGTAGATTGCAATATGAGCCATAAGGTTATTACCTAAAACTCAATTAGTATTTTTAATTAGTCGATTATACATTATAACTTTTTCTGTAAGTAATGTCCGCCTCTCCGAGTAGACCAGCTCATGAACTGGAATTGGGCTATCTGCCACAAGCAACCTTCAGTAATTTTTGAAAGTTTTTGCTGAAACACCCTGCAGTACCTTTAAGTCATGTTATAAGCAGCAAACAAACAATGACACGAAGGACATCATTTCCCCTCTGCTGTCGTTAGTGTCAATTTTTGTTCGCTTCTTATGACATGAAGAAATCGGGCCGCTTGGTTTTCTGTCTTCTTGGTCACATATATATATAATCGTGAATTGTACGAATCACGCGGGCCGCGTAGGTACAACTTCAGAAGAGTACGCCATAATTGTTTTTGAAGAATATATTTCACAAATATGTTGCACTATATTGTGCAAGAGCAACTTATGTCGCATTGTTTTATCTGAAATTGTACGGGGTGAGCACTTTTTGTTTTGCGGAATTTTTAAAGATCAGCTGTTTTATTTCTCGTTTATTTAAAAAGGGACCTAGTTCTATTCCTTGTTCTGGATTATCCAGAGAGGCGTACATTACTTTCACGAGAAATCAAACACACATTCATATATTTGAAAGAAATAATAATGAACTTTTTATTTATTCCTTTATGGCACATATTGCAATTAAAATATAGTAGACACTCAGTTTGCAAGACCCATCCACTTGGAATGAATTTTTAAAATGACATCAGTTTAGAGATATGGGCTGTCAAGCCAGGTTTCAACATGCGCTGTTATTTTGAGCATGATCACAATAATCATCATTAGCCTATTTATATGACCATTTCAGGACGAAGGCCTCTCCCTGAGATCTCCAGTTACCCCTGTCTTAAGCTAGCTGATTAAAATTTATCCCTACAAATTTCCTGATTTCATCACCCCACCTAGTTTTCTGCCGTCCTCGAATTTTGGTTTACTTACATTTTAATAAAGCGCCCTTTTATGCATTGAAGCACAAAAGCAGCTGTACGTCCAATGTGTTTCATCCCACACTTTGGAAAATAATATCTACAAATTGGCGTTATCCTGCCCGTAGATTCATTTCAATTGGATACGTCTGCAGCACACAGGAACTCAGGCTGTATAACTTATGACCGTCAAAATGAGCGATGTAAAATTCAGTCCAAGTTAAAACATTTCAGAGCAATAAAAACCCTAAAGAAATTAATAAGGCACCTCACATAGACAAAAACGCAAAAACAAGTTATGAGTGGAAACTCTAGAACAATAGCCTGCAAGCAAGGCTCGTTGTGAGAGGGGATGTACATAATTCACTCCTCTGACTGAAAGGATTGTCCGTTTTAAAGTTCTCAGATGTGTGCATATGTGGAAACGGCACGTGCCTTTGAAGTATTTTTCTGCGTATTTTTTATTATTCACTGATAGTTTTCTGGTCTCCAGTAATTTTTAATTCGACGTCAATGTGCGCATGCGCATATACTCTTCGCGCTCCTTTTTTTTTACTTTTTTTTACAGTGTGGCTCCAGTGCTGCCGCTTTATTGCGCGAGTACTTGGGAACGTGTGTGGTGTGGGGAGAGAACTCAACTTCATAAAATGTTACTGCTAAAAAATTGCAGAGTTTTACGTGCCAAAATCTTGATATAATTTTGAGGCACACCCTAAAGTTGGCGACTGCGCAATACTTTGGTTCTTTTAACGTTCATTCAATGCACGGTACAAGAGCACTTTTGCATTTCGCCTCCATCGAAATGCTGCCGTCGTGGGCAGATATCGAACCAGCGACATCTCGCTCAACGGCCCAACGCCGTATCCGCTAAGCCATCATGGCGGTAAAAGGCTAATGTGCACCCCGTGAAAGCATCCTGTTGCTAACTTGCACTTCGGGAGCACAATATAAGTAAACATATATTTTCTGACACTATCGCAGTAAGGTCAAATACTTGTTATGCGCAGGTATGCCGCGACATCGCAAGCGAGTCACTCAAAGCAGGTCATCCATATTCTGTCATCATCGTATAACTCCACTGGTTGCCCAAGTTGCCAGGACATCAAAGGGTAAGATGAAAGCTTCTATCAGCTTCATCAGATGTGTGTGGCATGTGTTAGTACTTTCTACCTCTCATGCTACCCCGACACGAAACGAAGCCTCATCAAGGCTGCACGAAGAAGGAAGAAAGAATAAAAAAATATTTGCGGTTTGATTTTTCACTTGCAGGACACGATGATTGCTTGCTGTCAAAGATTGTGTTCGCTTCTCCCCGCGGCATCCATACTCTTCTTGAACAATGCTACTCTCGAGACGGGAAAATTCCCGCGGGCAAGTATACAAGAACCCCTGACTCATTGTCATTGCCCCATGTGTCTCGCCTTTCCCAAAGTCTCTTCTGGTTTTGATTAGAGATCATCGCATTCTTTAGCCGGGAATTGTTGGCTTGACAGGCACAACGTCGTTGCAGTTATCGCATCTGCAGAAAAAAATTACAAAAAGAAAGCTCTCGTGTTTGAAATTGAAGACAAGTGTTAGACATGAAAACTAAAAGCTTTTCAGTTCTCTTTGTGCATATCAAACTCTTTGGGGTCCGCCTTTAACCTATAACTTGATTTCTTGCCATGTCTCAACCAACTCGTTAGAGAAGTTTCCGAACAGAGAGTTCGTATATGTTGTAATCTCCGAAGACGCATTCCTCAACTTCATGCAAACAAAGCAGATTACAGATCAGCAATCACTCCAGGATATACTCCATACTATATAGTCTCAGGTCCGTGTTTCCTTAGTTTCATTTGCAGCCTCATTTTAGTAGATTTATATTGGCTGTGTTCCCGTGCCAATATCATAAGTTCTCAGTGTTGCAATGTGGATGCATTTGCGTTGCTCAACGCGCCGACAGCCCGATTGAATAGTTTTTTTTTTTTCGTTTTCCTGTTCCAGTTTGTCCTATCAGCCTGTCGTAGGGTTGAAATAGCGTGATTGCGAAAACCATCGACGTTAGATCTTAGTGGTGGGTGAGCTAGTAGCTCTGTTTCTTTATTTCTATAGACACACCTAGTAGTACTGAAATCAATTTTGCGACTGTTTCGTATTCCAACGAGTTCGAAACTAGCGGGTGGTATGTGTCGCACTCTTTTTCTTCTGTGGAAAGCTCGTGTCACACTTTATAGGAAAGTGCATGAGTTCATTGCAAGAATTGAATGTTTATGCATAGAAATGGCGCCAGCGTGCAAGGTGTGCCTTGACTGCACGAAAGAAAGAGACCTTGCGCGCAAGAGAAAAATATCCGCACGTAAATATATACGCCGTGTCTAAGCAATTTGCGAAGTGGTTTTAAAACCCGCGCCTGCCATGGTGCTTATCAGTAATACCGACGTGGTATTATTACCAACTTTGAATACCGACCGAATACAGATGACTGCGTTGGAAGGCGCACAAAATATCTTCTAGACGGGACAGTTTCAATGCCAGCGTATAAAAGGACGCAAGCGTGATCTTTTGTACGCGAAATAATTCGCCCTGAGGCCCGGAATTTTAAGGGAGTAATATTCCGAAAGAACATCTGTGTTGCTCGATCCGAAAGACCACGTCCGCACAATGCCAGTGCTCAAATATGCAGTAGCACGCTTGCTACTGCATATTGGTCTTGTTGCGCACGCTGTTACTGCATAACAGGCCATGTTTGGTGTGCCCGATAATGGTCATGTTTAGTTTTTCCTGTTTTCTTTTTCCTATAGTTAGAAGAAAAACGAAATACTGCTACACATTCGTGCGCCTAGTGGGAAAGATGAACTCCGACCCTTAAGCAATGAGCGGTCTAACAGCCGCACCCCCTTTCTGTCGGGCACACGTTAACTATTGATTGTTATTTTTGAAGTCCTGCTAACCGCGCGATACGCGTAAACCCACCATAAAGTCTATTGATGGAGATGGTGCATTTCTTTTCGGCTGTTAGCAGGATAACTGCAGTAATGAAAGCTATCTTTAGATGCGAGGCATGAAATCTTCAATAGTCCTTCATATAAAAAAAACGGCATTCACTAATGTCGTTGCTGCAGAAAAACTCTCCTGTCTACAGAATACAAGCACACATGCCACCACTGCTGTATGCGGCATTATTTCACTCTTCACGCAGACTCCACTTCACAGCAAAAGCTAAAAGTCTGCGATTGTCGCCACTCGCAAGCCTAGACGCTGTGTCGTTGCAAACGCAGCAGCAGTAACCTTGATAACAAGTAAACAAAAATTCAACCGCGACGTTTCGCATAATAAGCGCTTGCTTGCCATTTCAGTGGCAGAGGAATTTATAAAGTCTTGAGCTTTTATTCTCCACAACTCAGCACAACAAGAAAAATGTCACCTCAAGAGGCGCGGCTTCACTCTCACTGCAGCCTCCCAGTTTCGATATCCCGCGCTCTGATAGCCGAAATTCGTGGTGCCACAGTTACGCGGGTGATTGCATTTTCTTTTTATCCAGAAGTTGATATGACTTGTACGGAGAGCTCGCTTCAATTTCCAATTACGATGAGTCCACTGAAACTATAGGCTTAAAAGTTAATTATTTAATTTAGTTGATTAGCAACTAATTACCACCTATCACCCCAAACCCCGCTGTCCCCACTACCGATGACATGTCTCCAAAAAACAGTACTTGTGTTTAAAATCGGCGATTTTTAAACACTACTTAGTTTTAGTTGAAACAGCCTGTATTTATCGCAAAATGCAGTACGCCTCCAACCGTTGAGATCACGTCGAGTGGGCCCTACGGTAATCATCATCAAGTATACTCATCATCAAAATTCAGAGTGTCATAGACTTGCCGCTCTTTAATGATGCGTCAATTATTGGTAAAGGCATTCCTAAATATTTGGTGGAAGCCTGTTGCAGCGCCCGTGACATTTTGAGGGCACCGTCTTCCTTTCCAGTAAATAAAATGTCTGGCAGTTTAAACATTGCTGCGGTATTATAAAATAACATGTCATTTCAAAATGTCGTATTTGTCATGCCACGATTGCAGGCTTTTATCAGATGGGTGCCAATTTTCCTTATAAGGCTGTTCTTTTCAAAAAAGATTCAGCCATCTGTCAGCGCCTGGTCCGTTTCATTTCCTCCGTTGTCGCAGTATTTAGGTAACTGAATTTTATTGAGGCTGCAGGGAAGGGTAAGTGAAAGTGAATTTCAGGCTCCACTGTGTAGTTGCGAAATGTGCTGCGAACAGTCGAGAGATGACGTCACTATTCGTGTTGACAGGAACCATGACGTCACACTAAAAGGGAAAATAAAAGACTGCGAGAGACGGAAAGGGTGGAGAAACGATGTTTACAACATCGAATTTTGAAGACAGACAATTTTAGACACGAAATTAAAGGTTCAAAATTTTGTCTGAGCTACCATGACTTCGGACAAACATTCGTGGCCTAAATGGTAAGCATCAAAGCAATGAGCAATGTTAATTTCATTTTCCTGCTTTATTGCGCTAGCCTTCTTTGCGTAGCATAGTATTGACTCTACAAAGATAATAGCTCTTCTCCAAACAAAATAACCTATAATTCGCACTGAATTGCAGAAAGTTTGTTTTCAGTATAACGCAACCCGTGGTACCAGATGTAATAGTCCCCTATTCAAATAAAAATAGCACGTCAAGCATCATAAGGCTACATTTCGTCCCCTCTATAGAAACGTCTGGCAGGCTTTCCCTGGAACGTTGTACGGTTTCCTATTTTGCTCAATTGGTGCATACCATTGGCATGACTTTCAACATTGACTTTTAAATTCAGAATAAAGGTGTTCAGTAAACAGCCTTTCTTATGCATTTACGAGAGGGGATTACGAGATGTGCCTCATTAACAAAACAAAAGGTTAAAGCAGTCATACAGAGGAAACTGCTGCCTTTGTCATGAATGTGCAGGCCACCTTTAAACAGAATTTCTAATGGAATATTTAAATATTCTGGATACCTTCGCCACATAGTAACAGCTACGATAATATTGAACTGCTTACTTTTTTGATTTCGGATGGCTGTGCTCTCATTAACATTGCTTTCACTCGACGCGCTATTTACATTGACCCTTCACGATAGTTACGCGTGTGCTTATTAACTGGCAGCACTGCATAATTTATAAAAGACGGCAATCCTTGACCTCGTGTGCCGTACATGGTTAAGTTCTCCTGCGGCTTTCGCACAGAGCTGAGTTGGCGCGCATATTATACCGCAGCTGCAGCGATTAAATACCGACGAGGGGCACTTTCGTAAGCGCCTTTGAACCATCTGCCCCCCCCCCCCCCCCTCAATACTAGCTGCGTCCAAAATTAGGTATTTCGACACTCACCCCGAACGGATGGCGTCGACACACGTCGTAAACTCTAACTGTATTCTATTCGCCCTGGAGTAGGCACAGTGAAAGGGTCTACCTCTATATGTAGAGGGTGGAGACTTTCGTGAGTATACGCCGAAAGACGGGGCAAGGACTCAATTCGTCGCGAAGGGCGTTTCGTAAAAGGCAGTGCACAGTCGGCCAGCGGGGTAAATTGAACGCGACGGCACCCCAATCTGAAAGTGTCGGCGAGCCTCAGTGATCTACAGGGGTCTTAGAAACTTCACGTTGTCCTAAAGCATGCTGTAACCAGCGGTGAAGCAACTGGAGCCACATATGAGCTTTTTATAAAGCATGTATGAAAATTACACACAAGGCACATATACGATTTTTTTAACCAGTATGCGTTGCCGTCAAGAACATCAGGTGAATACATGCACGTAGACAGCAAAATGACCGAGAAGAGAATGATAATTTTGCAGGGCTCTGGGCAAATTGTGCTTTCTCTTTTTTTTCGTATTTTACATGTGATATTACTTTTACATTAAAAAGCATATATGCACCGAGTAACGTCAGTGTGGTAAATTAGGTAAATTAGGTTTCGCATCTAACGGCATTAACACCGTAGCCGTCTGTAATGAGTTGCAGTGGTTGCATTTTGTGCGGAATGTTCGGAGCATGACAACGCGTTAACGACCATGCCTTCGAGGTTATTACTCACTAGAGAAAGGTCAGCGTGATGAACATCACTTTGGTAATCGTGTGGCACAACTGTTGCTCCCACACATTTATGATTGCGTGCAACTGCACAAGCTACCCTGAAGTAATAGTAAAGTGATTGTACAGGAACACTACAAGCTTCGTTGCTTGTTGCGTTAATGTATGTGTCTTATTTTGAAGCAACAAGTGTTGCACTTTCGTACTTTGGGTGGTTTTCCCCAAGCTGGATGTCGTGAGGGCGCACAAAGTTTTTTTTTTCGTTTACACACTGCGTGAGATACTTTTTTTTAAATCTGTGCATTTCTGATATAAAAAACGTTCCTAACACTTAAATAAACTTTGACTTTGAACAATCATTTAATTTGCCTATGCGTGTAAGACTGCGCATGTAGACAACTCCTATGAAATGAACTGACTGCAGTTATTTTTAGTCCACCTGGCGATATTTCTCGAGAGAAATTAAATAACCATGGTCGAAAACAAAGTTTAAATCAATACGACGAACAAGACACAAAATGCATGACTGGCACGAGAAGCAGGGCGGCGCTCTGCTTTTTTTTTTGTTAGCAGTAGAGAATGCATGCAGGTGCCTGCATGATTTTTCTGGAAGGGTTGCAACTGAGCAATAAAATACATAATTTAAAGTGCACTGGGACAGGCTGTGTATACGACAAGCTCTGTCTTTTTGTTTGCTTTTCTGGAACATTCGCATTACCGGAATGATTGAGAAAAATTCATTCTGAGTGCATTTTTGTGCTGCTCGATTCTCACGCTGTGCGTTATTCATGTGTCCCACATCACGGTTCTGGTTGTGCTGCGGCCTGCGTGCTTGATATTGCGTGAAAAGCAATCCAAGAACGAAATTCCTATCTTTTTACTCTTCATGGTGCAAATAAGTTTAGCTCCCGCCTTTATTGCAATCCTGGAATACCTGAGAGATCGAGTGCTCGGGGAGACTGGGTGTCGTCCCGTCCAATAGTTCGTAAAGCCGATGGCTAGCCTTGCATCTAGCTTGGCTTTATTGCAACAAAGCCTGCTTTTCATGTATCGCGAAGATTCTCTGGCGAATTGATGACGAACCTGAGTACTGTTATTTTCACTGTTGGGCGCAGTGCACAACATCGCATGGCATTCAAGTTTAAGGAATACAGCACCTCACAAACTAAGGTATCAAGAAGAGTGAAATCAAGTAGACGTTGCTATCGTACGGACTGATGGTGAAGTGAGCAGCACGCGCCTGAGCAAATAAGGACGCACGTCGTCTATGCCATTATCGCATCGAAGCATATTTGGCAACATGTCCCATTTCGTGCGCCACACCTCACAACGTGTACTGTGGCTGTAGCACAGAATGTTTCGTTTACTTTTCTTTTTTTTCAGCTAAGGTTTTACGACGAATCTAAAACATTAGGGCGAGAAAGGGCCGCTGATCGTTTACGTTTCCTGAAGGATAAATGCTTTAGTCTGAGCGATGACGTCAATGGGACAGTTAGGTCAAGGGTTCACGTGTATGACAACTGCCGGTGCCAGTTTGATGCTTCATCATATTTGCATATTATTACTACACGCGCAAAAAAAGCACTATGAGGCATTATTCTAAGGAGTGCATATTTTATTTCCTGATAATTGCGTCACTCGCGCATCTACGTGCAATCGAAGCCAGGCTATGTAGCTGTGTTTGGTAAACACTGACATTAGAATGCGTTTTTTTGTTTTCTTTTTGTGCCTATAGAATGAGCAAAGTACATGCTTGATCGTATACATGGATAATGTGAGACGCGGCACCTTCTTCACCTTGTCATTAACATAGATAACAGACATTCAAGGATGAGTTTATATTAAGTGAGAAGTTGACGCAAGCACTGCGATGAAGGCGTGTGCAATGAGCAAAGTAATTTATGTGTAGAATGACGCCTTTTACGTAATAGGTCTCCTTCGTGGATAGCACTAAGTTTTATTCATGTAGGCTAGAAAGAAAAGCCGGCAGATCCCACGCCCTGTGGGAATCGATGTTTTGCGAAGCAGGGTGCGGGGAGCTGACCAAGTTAGCGCAGTGACCATGAGAACACCAAGACGTAGGCAGCTGTTTAATGACCTGCATAACACGCATGTCTTGACATTCATGTCATGCCCTATCATTTATGTGCGAACCCAATTCAGTGGCTTTTGAGTGTCAATCTCTTTTCGCTGAGTCATTGTCATTTCTTCTGAGTCATGACTACGACTTATACCGTCATCCAGACGTGTTTCCTTCACTTAGTAGCCACGTCCGAATCCATTTAAGCGGTTTTTGAGTGTTATTCTTTTTTCGCTGAGACATTAACCTTTTTGCTGAGTCATGGTCATGTCTATGACATCTACTATCATCCTTTACTGTTTCCTTCATTTAGTAGCCGTGTCCGAACCCATTTCAGTGATTTCTCAGTGTTAACCATTTCTCGCTGAGTAATTTTCATTTTTGCTGAGTCATGCTCATGGCTATGACTTCTACCATCATCCTTTAGTGTTTCGTTCACTTGCTATCCATGTCCTAACCTGTTCCAGTTACATACCACGTTAACAAAACCGTGAGAGCCCCAAGAAGAAGGCGGCTGTTTTTGGCCTGTATGATACACTTCATGATATTCATGTCATGACCTATCATTTATGTTCGTCATACAATCTTGTCATATTATGCCAATTTTGGTACACACCAAGTTAACGAAACAAATACGAGAGCACCAAGACGTAGGCGGCGGTTTCATGGCCTACATGGCATACGTCATGATATTCATGTCATGACCTATTATTTATGTTCGTCATACTGTCTTGTCATACTATGCCAATTTTGGTACACACCAAGGTAACTAAACGACCATGAGAGCACTAAGACGTAGGTGGCTGTTTCATGACCTACATGACATACATCTGATGATATTATTGTCATGACCTATCACTTTTGTTCGTCATACACTGTTGTCAAACTATGCCAATTTTGGTATCCACCAAGTTAACAAAACGACCATGAGAACACCAAGACGTCACCGGCTAATAGATAGATAGATATATATATATATATATATATAATCTACATATATAATAGTATAATATATATATATATATATATATACATAAATAGATAGATAGATAGATAGATAGATAGACAGACACTGTCAAAGTGGCAAATGTTCGCCAAGAAATGCTTCGCATTTACAAACATAAAAGCTAGAAGGCAGAAATTTCCTTTATCGTGGCCGGCGGAAAGTTGGCTATACATAGCGCGAAGGTTAACCTTGGTTTTCAATGGTATTTCTCGAACGTCGCGGGTCGGAGCGTTAATGCGGCACTATAGAACATTCGCTCTTGAACTTATCGCTAATACATTCTATCATACTGGTTGCATAGTTTCGCGGTCTCTTTGTTTTCTAGTCTTCCATTCTCTTTCCATACTCTGTTGAAGCCTCGGGGACGGGTCGCTATAACTATCAGACCCAATTGCATGGAATATCTACGCTCCCACAGGGACGGATCAATCTCGAAAATGTCGAGAAAAAAAAAAAACAGGCTTCCAAAGAACCATCGTCCCACGCATCTACGTTTATCCTTTCTTGCGCAGCAGCCTGTCTCTCACTCTGCGTCAGAATTTGCTGACGCAATGAGATATAAAAGCTGTGTACGGTGACCTTTCGCTAGACCTCCTCCGAGTTTCCTGCTCCGTTGGCTTTTCGGCCATAGGAATAAGTCCACAGGGTGCGATACCCGCTATGTGCGTGTGCCGTGTAATATTGTATGTCCTTTCTTTTGCTCGTTGTCTTCCTTTCTTGCCTTTCTCATTCTTCTGTACTCCGTATAAACGCCGAACGACGTGAATGGAAGAGTGAACGGGGAAAGTGAGCGGAGAATTGTTAGGAGTTAGAGATGATTACGCATGAAATAGGCACGCAAAGTAAATGTAACGTCGTCTTAAACTATTGATGAGCATAGGAATCCTCGAAATTTGTATGTGTAGAAATTAACGCAATGAATAAGACAGGAACCAGACATCGTTAGGACGTTATAACCAATCTATGAGGACATGCCATTGTATTTTGGCTGCTCCAAACTAGATAACGTATATACTCCCAATATATTTTCTGTTTCTTGGAATTACCCTAATCACGCCTTAAGCAACGTCGGTGTTGTACAAAAGGGCTAGCAATTATGCTTGGTGCTTCAGCACCAACAATTTGTACGACAATTTGTTGCGGCCCTTTGAATGTTCGCTTCAGACCTTTCATGTTTTCTGCAGGAAGTAACGAACATTACACGAGCATAATCACAATTCGGGCATTTTTAGCAGGTTATAATAACCCGCTGCTTGCGCGCTGTAGAATCCGGCTGGAAGTTCTTAATAAGGTGTTGCACAAACGGAAACCATAAACACCTTCTGTTATTGTGCTGTGCGCACACCGTGTTCCCTAATTAATTCTTGCTTACCTTTTCGACACCAAGGTAATATTTATGTATGCGTTCAGGAACAGCAATTATTACCTCGTTGAAGCTTATGTTTTTTTTTCTCAGAACCTGCCGCTGCGGCAAATAATTGGCGCGTGTCGCTGCGCTCCCTATAGAAGAGTAAAAAAAAATAAGTCTGCAGCCGTTACTAAACTTCCCTAATTAAAACCTGCTTTTACCCCCCGGACCGCTGAGCCGTTGCATAGAAAGAAATATGATACGTGCAAACATAAAAATGTTTTCTCACATTATAAATCAAAGTTTGTAACAATCTATTCCCGCATGAACACTTTTGGAGTTGCTAGATCTGAAGGAGGCCTTTGTTATACTTGCGATATCTTTGGGAGGCTCAGATTACATAATGCGAATAGAAACGCTGGTGGAGGCAGCATAAGAAAAGAAGAGTTAGCGTCCTGTGTAACCAAGGAGTGAGGTGGTTTGTAGACGCTTAAGAATTTATTCTCGCCATGCACACATGCCACGTAGAGCGTGAGTTGAAGGTTCAATGATTAACGCTTTCACTACCGTAGACGAGCTGAGCTAGTCCACACGATTTGTACCGCTCCCACCGAAGATGAGCTGGGCTTGTCCACACTGAAACAAGCGCTTACCCACTGCTGCTTTCAAGTTACCCTGATGAATTTGGTAAGTTGTCTTTGGCTTCAACACTACGGCGCAGTAAAAAAATAAAAACGCGCTCAAAGCTTGCATCTTGGCCGAAAAACGTTTTGATGCTGGCAACTGGGATTGAGAAATAGCGTCCTGCTCTGTGGGTGCGTGCAGCTGCAACGCTCCGCTCCGGAAAAAAGAAAAAAAAAGAACGTTTGTTTGCGGATGTTTTGTTGGTCTCGGACAGTGAAGAAGTTTGGTTCTCCGAGAGTGGCAGCGAGGATACTGAGCAAGCATATCTTCTCGGAATCATCGGATTCTGATGTCAACAGCGTCTCGACGTGTCGGCAGTGGACGCCGATAGATGTAAAGAACCCCCCATCACCGCCTCCTAGGTTAGTTTTCACGCCGCGCCTGGCATAAAGATACCCATGACAGAGGATGGAAAGTGTGCGCGGTATTACTACAGAAAGTCGGACAATCTCCGCTGTACAGTGCAGTGAAGCCAACTATCTCTCCATATTAAAAAATATTTTGCGTGTATCTTACAAATAAAGTTTCTTTAGGGATATGTTTTGGTTGTTTCAAGATACGTATAATTATTTAGGCGAAAAATATCGGTAATTTGTTATTATGTTTGACCAAAAATCTAGGTAGGGAAAGTGTTAATTACAGTCTCCCTGTCACGTCGATCCCCGTGCAAAATTGAAACTGCGGTGTATAAGCCCACCGAAAAATGCCATGCTCTAGTTGTAGTTGTCCGACTGTAGTAGGCGCAAGCATCACACTTCTTCAATGATTGTCTATGCTTGTGGAAAGTATATCTGAGTACTTTGAGCTGCTGGCTGGTGACTTAAGTCTCCGTGGCAGAATGGCATAGTTACAATTCCTCATCTTACACGAACTGCTTCCGTACAAAAATGCGAGACGTGAGGTCGTGAAGAAAGAACTCACATATCATATCTATCTTCAACCCGCTTGGCAACCTTGCATTGGGGGACGGAACAGAAAAGAATAAGACGACAGAAAATCCAGTGTTGATCTCGCCGACGTAGTGAAAGTTTTTGGCGTGGTATCGCGGACCTGTAGACGTTAGCTTGTCGAATGCCCTCGCATACCAACTCAGACGTTGGATGATAAATAACAATAATAACAAAAAAATTCACGAATCATTACACTCTGTGAACGTGGGTGACCAGCAAGCTGTTTAGCGCGCGACACAGAGGTAACACATAGTTTTCAACAAAGGTGCGAACATATTTATTGTCCTGGTTGGTGGTCATCATGACGATAAGCACGCACTGACATTCGCGTATCACGTGTGTTATTAAACTTTTCTGTCACGCAAGACGGACATACGCCTTTAAGCAATGGCTCACACCCCCGTAAATGCGGCCTCCCCGTTACAACAATTGAAGAGAAGGGAAATTCTACACCAGAATGATGAGCGGCAATGAAGCCAGCTGTGGAAGAAGAAGATGATGAAGAACGCGGAATCAGTGGCACGAGCGCGATCGCGCGGTAGCGCCGACCCAACCCTTTGCCATTGGTCGCCTTATCAGGCGCACACTACGTCACGCATAACGTCATATATTCAAAGACAAACATCGTCACAGAGATACACCTGTCACGGCAGCCCGGTGGTATAGAACAAACATAGCCAATAAAGAGCACACCGTACCACATGGATATGCTCTATGACGGGCTGCGCTCTCGGGAGGGAATAGGGTAGGGGCCCCTGGTAAAGACAACCATTACCTCCTCTCCGGCACCTCCACATAACTTCCTGGAAAGCAGGAGTGATGTCACCAATGACCAATTTTATTCTTGAATTTATTGATGCTGGGTCTGACAATGGCTGAGAAAGGAAGCTGCGGCAGCGGAACCCGGTGTGGCTTGATTGCGTAATTATGACGTCCAATGAGAGGGGCAGAAGTATGCGCGCTCTGGCGGCATTTTCTGCAACCATTGTGGAAGTACGGCTAATACACATGAGCAGCTCAATGAGCAACAATGGAAGCACTTTCGGTCGCACCTCACTTCACGATGTTCCCAGTACTCTCTCATGTGAGTATGGCCTAAGGTTGGCAACTAGTGTATCCGAAATTATAATCTCCTCCCGGAGCCTGCTCAGTAGTGAATTGTGCTTTTGCCGACCTACCCTAGTACATCCATTCTCGCAGACAGGCTCTCTAAGGTGCAAGCTATAGGTATGTAAGCTCCTTACTTATTTTTCACTGAGGAATACATTATGAAGTATGCTTAGCCACCACTACATTTCAGCTGCTTCTGTTGTCTGTTGCATTATTGCAAATCTCCTCTTCGTAGGAGATTTGCAATAAAAAAAATAATCGGAAGCACTAATGCGCTGTGCGGGCCGGCGCGTTCTATGAATTAGCATTGAGCAACACCTGGAGTGCAGTCGCGGCCTTTGTAGAAGTGTTGTATTTGTAGCAATGCGCGAAAATGATACTTACGCGAACAGCTTTCAGGTGATATCTTCCTAAGCAATCCTATAGGCACCTTTTCGTTGCCGAAATGTAAACGCTGGATGCTGTATTGCGAAATGATCCTACCTCCATTTCTCTCGTTCACGAACTCTGCTGACGTGAGGATTTCTTTCGATAGCATTTAATATCATTTGCTAGAGTAACTTAGGAGAACCAGAGGAACTGAGTGGCTAGACTTTTGTTGATATTTCACCTTCGTCATAAACGGAGGGAAATTGCCACATTCATTCTTGAGCTCTTTAGAACACAATGTAGTCAATCTTTACCGCTAAAGAATTAACTGAGACCTAGAAGACGCTGTCAAAATCCATGACGTCACGGTGAGCTGGTGCGGAAACTTCAATGGGGCGTCGCCACTCGCCTTCTGCGCAAGATGCAGCCCATCGGAATCATCTCTTCTTCAATTGTACCAAGCTCTGTTCGTAGGCTATATAAGATACAGCATGCCGATGCTCTCGAACATGAGACCCAGCTGTGTGCGGACGTTAGAGAGCACAAGCTCAATGTTTGCGCACGTGCTTGGGCCTACCACGCTGCACCTCAACGAATGGAACCATTGCGGAAGCTCGGGCTAGTTCCATCAACGTATATATGCTCTGCGAACCTCTTCGAGTGCACCTACGCTATAGGCAACAGTCCCTATCAGCACTCCCTGCCACACACCCAAACTGCAGTTTTTCAAGAACTATATTGCGTCATGAGAACATTCTGCCGTTTAGATTCTCTTCCCCATGCATTCCTAGTGCACCTCCGTGGGTCCTGCCTACACCGCTTGTTAAACTTCAAACTTCAAATCCCTGGGATTACGAGGAAGTCCTGTGTTTCGTCCATTGGCCTTAAGCAACTTACCCTATCGCACATTTTTACAGCATACAGTGGTACTTGACACGTGTATACTGATGGCTCTGTTACCAGATGTGCCTCCGCCGCAGCCTTTGTCATCCCGCAAATGTCCATCGCTCGACGGTTTAAATTAGACCACAAGACCACTTCAACTGCTGCAGAACTTGTTGCTATCCGCGAGGCAATATGATTCCTTGCAAGAGAGCCTCCTCGCATATGGACTTTATTTTGCGAAGCCAAACCCACTCTTCAAGCCATTGAGTGCGTTGTGAGACAAGGCCCTTATTATATTTTAGCTCTAGAAATCGCAGAGCTTCTCGACATTGCGACCAAATGCGGCCACCACGTCACCTTTTAGTGGATATCTGCACACTGTGGCGTGATAGGAAATGAACAAGCAGACGCTGAAGCTAAAATAGCTGTAAATAATGCGCCAGAAGTAAGCATCACGTTCTCACGAACAGACACGAATTCCCTGCTTCGGTGCGTTATGCGGAACTCTGCACTTGAGTACTGGACCAATCCTGATCGACGACACAAGCGACTGCACAAATGGGACCCAAAAATGAAGTTCCGCATGCCTCATAAACTGAAGAGGAGCATAACAAGTCTGCTACACCGGATTCGTCTTGGTGTTTCACTCACGAGGCGTTATACACATATCATCGGCTGCAGTGACACTAGTCCCAACTGCGATCACTGCCCAGTGCCAGAAACACTTCAGCACATATTTTGCTCATGCCCAGCGTACGCGCGAGAACGGCAGAGCCTCATGTCTACTATTCAGCGAGTGACTAAAAGACTAATGTCTGACGAGATTGTCTTAGGTCCTTGGCCTGACGCCAACAGCGCAGCTGTGGTCATCGAAGTGACTATAGCCTTCCTTCAAGCCACTGGACTCCATGCACGGCTCTACTATGACCTCAACGGGATGGACATGTACATCATCATCATCATCATCATCATCATCATCATCATCATCATCATCATCATCTGCCTATATTTATGTCCACTGCAGGACGAAGGCCTCTCCCTGCGATCTCCAATTACCCCTGTCTTGCGCACATGTCTTACCCCTGTCTTGCGCAGGGACATGTACATACGCCCCTCCTAATCTTATCATCATCATTCATCGCTCTTTTTATCCCTTCCCCCCTTCTCCAGTGTAGAGTAGCAGGCCAGAGCAAACTAACGCTCAAGCGGACCTCTCTGCCTTTCATCAAATAAACCTGTCTCTCTCTCTCTCTCTCTCGTTTTTTATGGCTTACCAAGCGGCTTGTCGTGGCAAAGAGTGATGCTTCTGATATCGTGGAAGGGTAATCTACCAATACAGAAGGAATCATTTTTCCTTTAGAGCCCCTTTAAAGTAGCAAGGACGGCCCAGAAGTGTTTGGCCATGACAATAGTGAGCATCCACCTTCCATATAAAACGCATGGTCAAAGAAGTGCTGCCCAATAGGGAGGGGCATCCCCCCTCCCCATCACACGGGAGGAGGGTGGGGGGGGGCATGCACTTAATGTTCTTTCTTAATGACGTTGCCGTCTGATGCCAGGAAGTAAAGGTTCACATATCGAAGTCATTTTTACTACGTTCCTGTCCACGTCGCATGGAGTGTGCTCGTTCAGATGGTTCGGCCAGCATAACTGACCAACACAAAGTGCATAACGCGGCACTATCGAAGAAAGAAGCCATTTCGCACAAACCCATTGATTACGGCGGAGATTGGATCGTAACCTATTTTCATTTCCTTCCATGAATCTCTCTTTCTCCATTCACACTACATAAGCCACACTTTTAACAGCGAAGGTGTTTAAGCTGGAGATAGTCCGGTGGTGTAACCCGAAATGTGGGCCAATCCTGGAGGTTGTGCAGGAAGGGTCCAAGCGCAATGGGACATACCTCTGTGAACTAGCGAAGCTGAAAGCTCGAGGATGGTCCATCGAGTGTACTCCGCAAAATCTCCGAGTGGCGATGACGTCACCACGCGTGGCCTAGCAACATTCCGCCCCAGCTGCGCCGACTTCACCGATCCTCGCCACAGCTGCGTGAGCCGTGAAGTCAACGCGCGCGCCGCATCGCTTCGCCTTAGCTTTGCCATGCCATGACGTCACTGCGCTGTGCGGAGTGGTTCTTGCGGCTGCGCAGAGACGGAGCGAAGCCATGACGTCACTGCGCCGACCCACGGGATATATTGACCCTTTTCGTGGAGCAGTTTGTTTTAGAGAAACGAGATGGCGCTCCCAGCGGCACGCCATACCTCTCCTCAGAGACCGCGCACGAATACGAAATCATTACCGCTTCTACCTTGCTTCTGTGCGATCAGCCGTTGGAAATGCCACTGAGTTTTCGCTAACGCACTGTGCTCCAAGCACGCTGGAATGAATCATGTGGATTGAAGACGTGTGCAGTAGTTGGCTGCAAAAATAGTGACTGGCTGGTTAAGGAATAGAATGAATCTCTGGGGCCAAGTTCGCGGACCGCTGCTGCAACTGTCCGAACGTGTTACCGGCACTTCGGGATGTACGGCTTTCCTCGAGAATACAGAAATTTGCTCATCCGCCAGCCCTGTATCGCTAACCTTCAAAGAAAGGGCTTCATCCCCAGAACTTCAGCAAGAGTGAGTACCACTCGTTAAACAATGACAAAGGGAGGGAGTAGCGCCGCTTCCTGTCATTGTAAGTTTCGCGCACGTTATTTATGCACATCTGTCTGAAAAAGTAGGAAAACTTACGCCCACTCTATCGCCGACGTATCAAGAATAAGTGAATGGGCGCACACTTGAATATATGCGCACTGTATACGCACACTAAATGACCGACTACACCTATGGCGCCCGAGTGGTCGAAGCTGAATGTTTCGTGACGGTCCACAAGAGTTAGCGGGTTACTAGCTGGAATATATATTTGCTACAAGGTATTACAATGTACAAAACAACTACGTTTCAAGCCTTGGGCGCAACTTGAACAAATCTATCGGAACTGAGCACACCCGCGAGCGATTATTCAGAAAATCAGATAGTGGCCGCACCGAGGAACTTCATTGAGTCAGAAACTGACAAGCCAAATATTTGCCGAATAAAGAACAAAGAGCAAAACACACTAATCCTGGCTGAATTCATAATCGGAAAGCTTGAGTAGTTTGGCATACATATTTAGCCCCGCTTTTAAACAAGCACCATATACGCTGCTTGCGCCGTTTGGACATAGCCTAATGAGCCCCGAAAGCGCTTTTGCATGTTCTCTGAAGCTGTGATTAAAACTTCTGTCGCCCACCTAGTCACCGTCTACGATATCTCCGAAAACAGAGGTTTCTTTAAGCCGCGCCGGCGTCATGCACTTCTACTGTAAACAAGGAGGCCGCAGAGGCAGTTGAGGCAAGCAATGGACGCGTCACCACATAATCAAACAAGGCAGCGCCCACGGGATCGCCGCAAAATGGGTCAATAGCTCCGTGTCGCCGCCGCGGCGGCGGCACAGAAGCCGCATAATCTCCGCGCCGAGCACATCGCCGCGAAGATGAGGCGGCCGAAGAAGAGCGTCTCTCCCGAAGACGAGGAAGCGCGATGCGATAGCCGCCATGCCACTACTCGAGAGCGAGTCAGACGACTTCGGTCCTATCCCGAGTATCGCGTCGCCGGAGCGGCGGCGAAACGTCGGCGATTCTCAGAAGATCCGGAGTTAATATTCCGCGAAACCGAGCGAAAGCGTTTCAGCGTCCAGATACTTTAATGATCGAGTGTTCGTGGCTCCTTAGGCTGTCGATGATTCCGGTGTGATCTCGTGCAAAACGTTGCTGAGGCTAGTCTCGAAGCGTAACCTTGCAAAAACTTGGCCGAACCTTGAAAAAGCTAGGTGGGGTCGCCAGATTCGCCGTTTGCCCCGTGTTCGCACCACTAGCGTAAAGCTGCCCCTAATTTTTACAGCGTAAGCTGTTACGGGTTCATTCCAATAGCCGTTTCGGTTCGCGATGATGCCGCCGCCGACCTTTGGCGGTGTAACCGCTATCGCCGTAAAGAAAGTACCCGCCCTCCGCCGGGATTGAACCCAGGCCCGCTGCGTGGGAGTCGGATATTTTACCACTTAGCCACGCAAGCGCTTTATAGGCAGGCGCACCTTTATAGGCAGGCGCACCTTATAGGCAGGCGCGCAGGCGCATATGACCCGAGCCTCCGCCAGTATAGTAGCGCCATCTAGTTAACGTGCCTGGAACCGCCGCGTGCGACGAGATGCGATTCAGACGCGATGCGATTCAGACGAGGCGTGCAATCAACGCTATCCCGATGTTATATGTGCGCCACGTATTCTGGGTACTTCTTCGGTACATGTTATGGCGTCTCCTCGCAAGGTACGAACCGCTGCTGAAGAAGCGAATCGTAGAGCTACGTGCCCTGCTACAATTAGGCATCAACGGGAAGGAAGGAAGGAAGAAGGAAAATAAGAGGCGAAAGGCAGAGAGGTTAACCAGGTTAAGTGTCCGGTTGGCTACTCTGCACGGGGGGATGGGGTAAGGGCAGAAAAGATTAGAAAACAAGAGAAGTTAAAAAGAAAACAAAAACAAAAAAGAACAAAAAAAACACATCTGTCCGCACAATTCTATAGTTTTTCATGAAGTCCTGTTTCTTTCAAAAAGCGTACTAGCGCTTTTAAAGCAGTTCGTTCCGACGTCGGCTGGTACCAGGGACCAAGAATTCTGGCTTCCGTAAGGGGACGGCTGTCTATCTTGTCGAGCGTGGTTCTGAGGACTTTCCTTTGTGCACTAAAACGACGACAATCACAAAGAAGATGTGCTATCGTTTCTTTGCACCCGCAAGTTTCACAATCTGGACTTGTGGCCATTCCCATCAGGTAGGAGTACGCGTTGGTGAATGCTACTCCAAGTCTTAGGCGACTAATGAGAGTTACCTCCCGTCGTGGTAAGCCATGTGGAAGGCGGAACTTCAGATTAGGATCCAGGGAACAGCGGCGCTGGTTTTTAAAGTCCGTTGAATTCCAGTGGGCTAACGTAAGCTCGCGAGCAAGCGCACGGAGCTTTCTTGCTGCGTCTGTTCTGGACACAGGGATAGCGACGCAATCGGTACTGGTATGTGAGGATCGAGCGGCTGCGTCCGCTTGCTCGTTTCCAAAGATACCACAGTGACTTGGCAGCCATTGAAAGAAAATGTCATGTCCTTTGTCAACTGCTTGATGGTAAATTTCGCGTGTCTCCGCGACAAGTCGTTCGTGGGGTCCACGGCGTAGTGCAGAGAGCAGACTCTGGAGGGCGGCCTTGGAATCGCAGGCATCAACGGGCTCAGCAGACTGCTCTGCAGAGAGCATTACAAGCCGCAGCTCGCCATCGACGTTCGACGCCGACGCCGGGCGGACAGTTTAGATCGTTCTCGTGAAAATCGAGGTGAACACACTTTGCCGCGAAGACCTTGTTGTGCGTGGTGGCGAAATTGGAGCTACTCTTGCGCCGCTCAACCAGCTTACACTGTGACTGTGCTGCGTGTGCCGCGCAGGCCTGTGACTTTTTGATAGACTTTAATAATATTTTTACTTATAGTATCAGGTTTGTTACTGTGTATAAATGGACGTTTTTTTAAGAGGCGTAAGCCGTACTTTCAGGTCGTCTAGGGACGTTTTGGTGTTGCACCACGCTGAAGATGCAATCTGAGGTGGAAGCCTGTGAATACTTTGATTGAACGGTAGCGTTCTTGTATTTTCTTTCTTTTATAAAGGAAATTGTAAGTGGCATTATGTCTCATGGCGTGCGCTAACATTAGCTCTACTATTGTTTTTATGCGACTCATATGAAGCGAACTGTAGAGTAAAACACGTCCGAGTGGCTAAATTTTACTGCAGGGCCAGTTTATTTCTGCTCGATAATTGAGCACTTTGTACAAATTGTTGTAATAACGGCAATCTGATTACAAATAGAAGCATTCATTTTTCCCGCATCGCTTTACTCTTCTTAATCGTATCTTTCTCCGGTATTCCCCATCGCTTTGGCCTTTTATCTATACTGCCATGCATAAAGATTGAGTAGCGTTTTGTTTATCTCGTTCCGTCTTGCTGCAAGCATGCAAGGCTTGCAGAGATTACAAGCACAAAACACGTTGCGACAGAATGAAGGAAAATGAGTCAGTGCAGCACAGAAGTAAGGAAGAAAATGAAAAATAAAAAAAATGAGGGCACATATTCGGATTCGCCATGGGCAATGGAGCAGATATATTTCTACTCGCTGTGATCGATTGCTTGTCCCACGGTCACTTGACCAATCTGCAATTCCCTCTCGGCTTCCGACGGAGCCTTCGCCCTACCATGAATCTCTTTCGGCTCTACTTCTTTGTTGTAGCAGGCCTGTGAACAAGTCTACCGTGTTATATATGTTCAACATGCACGCAAGAGAATTGTGGATATGTTCAGCCTGTCCGTAAATGTGTGAAGGTAACTGGATTACCTTCACAGAATTCTGGGTTACTGGAAACATGAGTGGCAACAGCAACACCGGTACTGACATTTTGTGATGCTTTGTCCAGCCGAAATTTCGGATTTCAGCGAAACGTTCGGATTATAATATCGTTTCAAATGTTAAACGAATATAAGAAACAGGGCCAGATTTTAATGATCATGTCGCTACCGACACTGAACCAGCTAAGCAGCATAAGTCTTTTTACTCCCGTAATTGCACTGCATGTGTCTTCTCTGATTAAATTCTGCACCACCGAGTGCAGAATTTACGTACCTGGCCAATCAGGTTTTCGCTTCCGGTAACTCGCCGATGCACAAACGACAATACGATCACGGAGCTGAAATTCTTTAATCACTTGAGCAGACAAAGTATGCGGGCACCACGCCAAATGCACAGAGGAAAATTTGTAAGGCCTCACTCGGGCTGTATGGGGACTCCGGTATAGTGATAGGAGCTACTCAGTTGCCTTCACTCCTGAGTTAAAGGTTCTCCATTTGATCGTGCCCATGTGTCGGAAGCCTCAATCGCAAGGCCATCTTGTTGTAATAACAGCACTAATGAAAGACAGCAGTGTGTTACGCCCGGCCCGTAAACACACAAGCTACGTATGTTGGTTCTATAAAGACGTTATCACGATGTGAAGTGACAGCATCTTCGTCTCGTAACGAGAGCCATCTTTCATTTGAAATTTATTGCTAGGGGACGTTGGGTATTTTTGCTGATGCTGTGGATTTTATGACAAAGTCCGTGCAGAACGTTTCATCTCAGGCTCATTCTACAACAACATACTTGCGGTACCTGTGGGCGACGAAATATGAGATGACCACAAAAGAAGTACCATTCAGCAAATAACCGACAGTGCCTGGGCGCAGATATACTTAGTAGAAGGCAGTCAGCTAGCCATAAAGACAAGTGTCTAGTTATCGTATCCATGGCAAAAATAGTAAACAGCTGTGGCAACAATGATACAACAAGAGGCAACTAAGAACCGCACGGTATGTCCGGTGCTCGAATTAGTTTTTTTTTTCTGTGCAGAAGCATGCGGCACACGAATAAATTATTTGGAGCCCGATATGAACTGCTGCACGAGAGGTAGCTCAAACACAACTACGACAAGGCAGTTTGCTCATGTATTATTTAAAACGGAACATCACTTTTGTATTGCATGTATTCGGTGTGGAACAAGCAATAGAAGATGCCTCTGAAAGAAATAGAGATACACAAGGGTGCTGACGCAGAAGGCTTATCCGAAATTTGACTAGAGATAGCAAGGTCAGACTAAGATCAGCCTAACAAGCACAGATTAAGTTCAGCTGATTAGTTGCACCAATGTCATCGTACCATTTTTTCAGCCTTGTTTCCACGCAATGTAAGCGCACAACTTAGTTTGAGGATAGGTACAGACGAGGACAAAGGTACCGCGGAGAAATTTATCGCAAATAGGAACTCTCTCAGGCCCTCTATGTGGGCACGTAGTTTTTTATCTTTTTTTATATTTCGCTCACACAGTAATAAATGGTTCAGGACTTTTCCCGCGAAGATAACAGAAGGAAGCCAAGTGCGGACTGTTGCTAAATGGCAGCAAAGGATCCAACTGACAAACTACTGATACGAGCAGAGAATCTGTTCAGTATTGTCTTTTTGTTCCCTCTCTTTTATGTAATAGCTGATTTCCCCAAGGAATCCTATAAAAGGTATTCGTATTGGCTTCAAGTTGGATGCGCCGGCGAAATATAGGAGTGTTACGGTTCCGCCTTCCTCTCTTCATGTCTTCTTAATCGCAAGGACAGGGACAGGAAACAAAGCGTTCTTAGCTAACACCGGCCATTAGCCATCTGCTCCGAACAGGCATAATCGCTCGCTATCCCAGAGCGGACCTGCGGCTAACGGGTGCTTGGCGATGGTTAACGCTTTCTCGCAAACTTTCGCACGTCTGTTCTGCCATAAAAGACAGCGGTTCAGCAATGGCTAGTGGAAGTAGAGCCTTCAACCTCTGAACTATACGTGCAGCTGCCATAGATCCCCAATCGCTTCTTTTTTGTCCCCGTTCTTCTGCCAGACGTGACTACTATTTGTCTATGGTGGCACAAAGGCTTGTCTTTTACACGCTTAGAACTTTTCTTGCTAATGCCCATAGAAAGGATTGAGGATTTACCCTGCGCGATTGGGAAACGCAGTCTGGCAACATTGGTTCCATGTTTGTGGTCTTTCCCTCGAAGATACAAAAGAAAATAGCATGCGCAATAAAAAAATGCTCATCTAGCTTTCTCCGTACATCTATCGCTACACTTTTGTACACATTTGAGCACTACTTCTTTAAACAAAATCGCTAATATGCTTTCAGCACCGATGTTAAAAGGCATACCGTCAAGTAAAGGCGATTGATTATTTACTGCGCGCTCAGCCTCAAAATGTTGTGAGATTCCAGAGTTACGGATATTTACATAAAATTCCCTACACCCTGTTAGCGCAAGCAGGATTTATGTCTGGGAAAGAAGGGGTGTTGAATACATTCTGGCAAGCAATGGTAGGGGTACTGTATGGCAAAGTACTCTGTTACAATTTCAGCTCTACAAAATAAAGACAAAGAGAACGTCCATTGAAAGCTGAGTGCCTGTCGCGACAATTTGGAACGCGAGGACTTGCTCTAATTTACTTCGGCGATATCTGCTCTGCCCTATATATATATATATATATATATATATATATATATATATACAATGAACTGACCTCGATTAATTACTGTTGTCAATGTCGACGCCCGCTCAAACTCAAAATTGTGACATCTAACGTACAGTATTCTATTCCTTCGTTGAGAAAAAAGGGCCTTCGCACTGCCTGATACGTTTTTTTTCTTCAATTACCTACTGCGAAGTAACATGCTTCATTTTTAATAAACTTTTTTTTAACAAGAACGACTGATTATGAAAGCCATATGGTGAACCTTCGCCATGGCAGTAGCCTGTACGCCGTTGTAAATCAAGATGTTACATTGAAAGCAATATACAAAAGCTTCTAGTCAGTGCTTTCTAATTGGTCTTCCCTAATTGAAGTAGGTTTATTATTCGCTTCTTTGCATAATAGTTGAGCACTATCTTACAATGCCGGTTTTTAGGACTTAAAATAAATACTTGAAAGCCGTTTTCGTTCTAGCACTGCCTTAGGCATTTTTTGAATTTAAAAAATTACCCCAGATTTTTAGGATATTTCACTACATTGTGTGTCAGCCAAACGAAAGAGTGTCTTAAACACGTTGCTAAGCGGTCGAATTTCCCCGTCACTAATTATGAACTGAATTGTGGCGAGGATGGTGCTGTGCAGGGGTCGAGTTTTGCTCTGTTGGACAGTGCTTCCTCGCTGTTTTCTCTTTCAAAGCAGCAGTATTGTTTTCCTCATGACTTTTACGAACGTCGCATTCCATTGCGTAAACACTTTCGCCACGAAGCCGGAAAATGAAATTAAATAGAGCAGCTATTGGAGGCGTAATCGCTGCGTGTTCTCGCAAACTATCGAAGGATCCTCTGTTCTCGCGTGACTGAAGTGCTTTCCCTCGTGAGAATGTGTCTTCAACAAAAAGCGTTTTTTTGGAAAATCGCGCACCTAAATAATTGGACTGCCGCTCGTATACAACTTTCAGTTTACTGATGTGTGCATTTATTCATGCAACATTGACTTAACGGCAGCCGTAGTGCGCTGATGGAATTTGACGAGTCAGAACGCCTCATGGCCAAGTGCATTATCTTTTTATGAGCTAACACGACCAAAGGACCAAAGTGCACACAAAAAGAAAGCAGACCTATCACTTATATAATGGTCAGTAACCACGTAATAAATGGACAGTAGACTTAAATTCGTAGTTGTAGATTGCTTAGAATAATATGATTTATAAAAATATTATCTTGGTACTGGTTCCCAGGAAAGGACCAAAGTAGGTCACTGTGAACCAAGAAATGGTACTAGGACGCAAGGAGAAGCTCCCTTAGTTCATTGTATTACATGGCAAAGCATGCTTCAGGAAGAATAGTGAAGGAAAACATTAAGGGGTGCCTTGCTTTGGTGTTACATGTGCTTTGTTATGTATACGTCAAATACATTGCGCTTCACAATTTGTAAAGAACATGGGGTTAAAAAATTAAATCATGGGTTTTTACATGTGAAAACCATGATCTGCTTCTGAGGAACACAGCAGTGGGGGACTTCGGAATGATTTGGACCACCTGGGGTTCTTTAACGTGCCCCTAAATCTATGTACACGGGTGTTTTCGCATATCACCCCATCGAAATGCGGTCGCCGTGGTCGGCATTTGATCCCACGACCTCGTGCTTAGCAGGCCAGTACTATAGTCACTAAGCAACCACGGCGGGCACAACATGCAGTCATTACTTGGCTTTTATGACGCTTTCTTCGATGATCCTTCCAAAGGGAAGCCTAAATATGCGCCGTTCGTCAGTGTGCACCAGACCATTGACTTTTATTTTCGTGCCACGCACGGCGACGGTCCCACGTTTAGTAATGAGTCAGTGTGAGAAGTAATTGATGCACTGTGGAGAAGAACGCAGTTCCCGCAATTTTCCGCATTGACTTTCTTTTGTAAGTTCATTTTTGCTTCACCGCATTCCTGTGGTAGGAAAGGTCCCAGGCGCAAATACTCGGAGGGTATTGTATGATAGAACTCTGCATATTGAGTACAAGGGCTGTTCCATGTATCATAGTCGGTTAGAAGCTGGGTAACGCTGAGCAGGCAAGGCATAGCAACTTGCACGCATGAAGACGAGGAGTCACTTTCAGCATGAGTACTCCCAAAAACTACCACGAATAATTTCTTTACCACATGCTTGAAATGGGTTTCAAATGTATTCTCATAAGAATGTCGGCGCTATGGCATTTTAGAACTCGTGTGATGTATTCTAGGTATAACGCAACTTTCTCGACTTGAAGGTCACGTGAAGTCTGTTCACTTTCTATGCGAGAAGTTGCACTAGAAAGTTCAAGATGAGAAACGCGAAGCTGAATATTACCGCGCGCGCTGCTCGCTAACAATCTTCGAGTCTAGTAAGGAACGCCGAGTGTGAGAACCTCCGTGCATTTTAGTTTCAGTGAAATGGTTACACCAGACTCGCAGCTTGGCGCCTCTTCAACTTGATCCGTTCATTCATCTCGGTGGTCTCGCTAACAAGGCAGAGAATTTAGATTTTCTTCTCTTTGCGACACTCGCCTCTACACTAAAATGTATACAAAAAAGAACCACCGGCGAAGTGCAGTTTCCCAACTGCTTCGCGGAAACCTTGTCCAATTTGTCGAGTGCTGCCTGCAACCGCTGCGTAAATTCCACTTCGCCAGCGAGGGCGATAATTGCGCCGCCAAGATATCTTGGGCATATCGCAACAACCTTCAGGTGACCTGGGTTGTAGCGGAGAACCGATATATTGAAGCGTTGTTGTGCATCTTGCGAGCACTAAGTGGATTACATGGTGGCGGCTCCTTATGTCTGTGTGAGCCTTCAAGCCACTGGGTATTTATATTGTGACGGTTCTCAGCAGTGATCTACGAAAGAACTAGGGTGAACCGAAAATATTAGGTCCCTCACTTTCGCTCACCTTGTAGACGAGAGTGTAAAGATGGCAGAGCGTTACAATGGTCCTGCTGAGGTGGCAAATATTACAAATTCCAGTCGTTTTTACTGCTACTTTATTTGGAAATAATTTTCATGTTCCGTACTGTCGCAATAATTTCTCCTTCTGAAGCTACGAAGATGAGAATGCCCGACTTTGCGATATGATCCTGCTACATGAACCATTATGTGGCACCAATGACTTTTCGAAAGTGTACCCATCTTTTTTTGAGTGGAGTGCAGCTCTGTGTAGCCAATCAGCTAAACTGCAGTTTAGCTGATGGACTGCTTAGACTCATAGGTATTGCTATAGCAGATGTCTGATAGGGGCGATCAGAAAGGTTTGCAATTCGTGTACGAAGAAAAACATCTGCAGTTGGAAGAAAAAGAATTTAAACTCAAGTCCTCACACAAGCAACTTCTCGCGTGTCTGCTAAAGGCATTTGATACCTTTAAAAAATTTCATCTCGCTTTTCAAGCAACTTTTGTGTGGAATATTGCAGGGTGGTCTAATTGTGAAACCATATTGCCTTAGATTCATATGCACACGTTATGACTAAAGGTTGCTTGCGATAGAATTGGATGCTCCGTCTCAACACTGCTCACAGCTCTACATTCATTGCTGCGCCCATTGAGAATTCTATTGAAAGTTTCATCTTAGGAACTGCCTGCTTTGCATAAAAAAAACTTTATCGCGCTCTAGTGCTCAAGCTGCAAATCGTGAGAGGAAGCCATGCCTAAATGCATGATTCGGAATCCCGTAAAAAATACCAAAATAAAGGGAAATTGTCATACTTCAACTGTGTTTATCTCAAATAATTCCATCTTTAGATAAACAAATCAATGCCAAATCTTCGGTTCAATCCGAGTTGCAGAACTCCTTGATTAATTCTAGCGCTCACTCATGGGGTTACGCTTCGCAAAGCAATGCATTCAAAATTCCAAAAGCGTTTTCTTAGTATTGCTTATACAACAGCTGATGTCACCAGAAATATCTATAGAAGGTATACGCGAAACGCCCTTTAAGAAATACATGAGGGTGTGTTTTCAGCTTTTTCAGAGTGAAAAATGTTCATTTTCTATATTAAAGTGGAAAACTTCCGTTAGGTACTAAGATAGCTTTTAAGATAGTGAGTGTCCATTTTCGCCTCGGCTTACCTTCCTGTCTCGTCCCGTGCCCTTCTCGTGCCCTTCACGGATAAGCTCTTGTGGTTAGTGAGACCGAGTTTAGCTTTCCAGCTGCCTTTGAGCAAAGGCAGAAGTTCGCTTAGTTCCGCTGCATCTGTACTTTATGTAAGATGAGTGGTTACGTGCATGATGGAATTTTCCAAAAGCCTTTCCAAAAATAGATTCAGCTGAAACTTTATTCCGAAATATCCTACCACTTCAAGAAGAGAAAGCCTGAAAATGTTGTCCGAAACTTCCCCCTTGATATTACGTCCCTTGTCCGAAAATGTCATAGCGGATACTTCATACTCTCAACATGTTTGCCCACAAAATAGCGTAGTTCGCAAGTGCAGTAGGTGTAACTTGATGCACCGCTGCGTGAATTAACAAGAAATTATGAAAGAGACGACAGGTATGCAATAAAAATCAGATGCGTAAGTTCATCCTCATTGCCCATCCATCATCCCCTAAATATACTGCAGCCACACGAGTATTTATATTCCTTTTGTCTTCTTACCAAGCTCGAGTACACAAAGAGGCCTTAGGAAAACAAGAAGGTGCAGAGCAGCGTTGTGAACTTATACTGTATAGTTATATTTAGCACTTTATGATAGCTAGAACATTAGCCCCGCTCTATGGATGGCCTTACGACCTCTAGCAAAGACGCCTACATGGCCCATAATTGATAGAGACTTTGCTTCGGTCTTCTCTTCGAGCTCGTGAACAAGTCTATATGAATTTCCTTTATGTTACCCCGGTATACCGCAGTGAACTACCGAAACCAATTAGTGGAAGCACACGTAAGTGCGCGCTCGCGCACTTCCACCTTTTTGATGCGGTGTTGATTAATTTTCGTATTTTCATGTGGTTACTCCCTAGTATTAGAGTGCCAAAACTTTAACAATATTTTGTTTAAATGAAGTATTTTGAACTTCACATTTTCTTTGAGAGTGATGTGTTGAGCGCTGATGCGAGCTGCCGTAAGTAATAGGAGATCTAACTAAGCTGCTAATGCATGACTGAGAACACAATCCTGACCTGCAGTACTTCCTCTGCGCAGACTTGCCAGATGGGCTTATCAAGCGATGCTTCATTGAGCAGAAATAGATGTAGCCGTTACTGAGATATTTGTTAAATCTTTTTGGAGCATAACGTTAACAAGGATCCATGTCGTTCTTTTTCCAGCGATGACAAGTACTACCTAAGTTTAATGCACTTTCTTTTCCAGAAGGGCTTCTTTAAACTTGTGGGAAGACGTCGTGGCGTTTGGTTGCCCACATTTATTTATGCACTATTACACACGCTGTCGCTCTTGCCGCCGTTCTTGCCGTCTTGTCGCCGTTCTACTCTCGCGCTCAGCGCGAAAGCGCGGAGCAGCCGAGGCGCAACATCGTCGTCGTCGTCGAGACGCTAACGGCTCGCCATAGGGCCCCCCCCCCCCACCCTCTAGCGAGGTAGCCAGTGTGCGAAGGAGCGATCTCTATGAACAGCTGGTAGGTTCTGCTGCTGCGAAGCGCGTTCGTCTGGTGTTTGTGGATGGCCTTTCGTCTTCATGAACGGCGTCGGTGTCGAGGAAGGCCGGCTTTATGCGGTCAACGGAGATACTGTCTTCGCGTCCATTGAGAAGCAGGACGAAATGCTTCGGGCAACGCTTGACGACTTTAAAGGGCCCGTCTTAAGGCGGCTGCAGTGGTGGTCTGACTGCATCGTGCCGTACGCATACGTGTGTACAATTGCGGAGAGCACGACTGGTGAAAGATGAGCGTGAGTGTTGACGCGGCAGAGTAGGAGACACGTCTCTCATGGCATACCCGAGGCGGCTGGCATAATCGGCAACGCCCAGTGGCCGTATAGGTGACGCCTCGAAAAACTGGCCAGGAAGCCTTAAGGGTGTGCCAAAAACGCGCTCAGCTGAGGAGCAGGACGCGTCCGTACGTATCGTGCTGCGAAGGGCGAGGAGGACGAGTGGTAGTCGCTCCGTCCAGTGTATCAGTGATCGTGAGGCCATGAGCGAGGCTTTGAGTTGGCGGTGAAATCGCTCAACCATGCCGTTCCACATCGGGTGGTAGGCCATCGTCTTGATGTGGTTGACACCAAGCATCCGGGACAAAGTGCGGAAGAGCGCGGAGTTGAATTGACGACTCTATCTGTTGTGATGGTCTTGGGAACTCCGTAACGGCTTATCCACACGGTGATGAGTCAGCGGGCAACTAACTCCGCCGTGATGTCGGTGAGCGGTAGTGCCTCAGGCCACCGCGTGAACCGATCAACGCACGTTAACATATACCGGCTGTTGTTCGATGGGGGCGAAGGGCCTACGAGGGCCAGGTGCACGTGACTGAACCGCGAGTCGGGAGGCGTAAAGTTACCCAGTGGGCGCACTGTGTTGCGCTGGACTTTGGTTTGCTTGTATTTGAGGCAAGCACGTGTCCAGCACCAGACGTCGATGTTCATTCGTGGCCATAGATATCGCTCTGTGACGAGGCGTTGAGTCACACGTGTGCCGGGGTGCGACAAGGAATGCAAGGCGTTGAAGATGCTGCGGCGAAATGGCGCTGGAACATACGGGCGAGGACGTCCGTTAGAGGTGTCGCAAATCAGTGGAATTGCGCAGCCTGGAAGTTGGACATCTTCGAACTTGAGGGAGTTCTCTTGGAGTCGTAGAACTCAAGTTCACTCTCCTCGCGTTGTGCAGTAGCCATGGCTGCAAAATCTACTGGCGGGCGCTCATCCACCGTTGCACTTATTTCTATTGGGGATAGTGCGTCATCAACAGGATTGTCTTTGCCACTGATGCGTAGAATATCGCTGGTAAAATCTGATATATAGGCAAGATGGCGGATCTCACATTGAGTGTGGGAAGAGTTGGTAACGGTCGAACGACACGTGAGCGGCTTGTGGTCGGTGAGGATACGGAATTGCCGACCTTCGAGGAAGTGGCGAAAATGCTTGACAGGCCGCCAGCAGTTCGCGACCGAATGTGCTGTAACGGCGCGTGGTCTGTAAGAGCTTCCGGGAGAAGAAAGCGATCGGCTGCCACACTCCATCGACCAACTGCTGAAAGACTGCTCCAATGGCGACGTCCGAGGCATCCACGGTGAGCAACGTGCTGGCGTCGCACTTTGGGTGAGCGAGGAGTGTTGCGTTGGCGAGCGCTTCCTTGATGAAACTGAAAGCTGTATCGGCGTCGCCTGTCCAGGAGATGGAAGCGTCCAGCTTCGTTTGACCAGACAGAAGTGCATGGAGCGGTTGCAAGATAGCAGCGCAGTGGGGAATAAACCGCCGGTAATAGTTGGCAAGCCCGAGGAATTCACGCAGTTTCTTCGTAGTTGTTAGTGGTGGAAACTGTAATATAGCTTCTACGCGAGCGTCTGGTGGAAATATCCCACGGGAATCCACGCGATGGGCAAGGAAGTCTAGTGAAGAAACTCCGAACTCGCTCTTCGGTCCGTTGACGACTAGTCCGTACTTGCGGTGCCGCGTGAAAACCGGACGCAGGTGTAGTTCGTTATCCGCTTCTGAGGTGCTGAAGACGAGGATGTCGTCGATGTACGCGAAGCAGCACGTCAAACCGCGAAGAACCTGGTCCATGAACCGTTGAAATGTTTGTGCAGCGTTTCGTAGACCAAACGGCATACGTATGCATTAAAACATGCCAAAAGGTGTTATTATGACAGTCTTCGGTACGTCGGAAGGCTCGACAGGTATTTGGTGGTATGCCTTCACTAAGTCGATCTTGCTGAATACGGTGCAACCGTGCAGCAATGCCGTGAAGTCCTGGATGTGTGGTATCAGGTAGCGGTCCGGTACCGTCACTTGAAGAGGGGCGGACGTATCCGAGCTCAAGCTTATGCTCGAATTATTGCCTTGCGATCTTGTAACGGACAGGAGCGAGTCGACGAGCATGTGCAAACACCGGCGCGCCTACTGCCACAATGTGGTGAGTGACATGGTTGCGTACCGGGTCTTCAAGAGATGGAGCACGGAAGAGATCGGAAAATTCTTCCAGAAGTGTAGACCACAGTGGGGAGACTTTGGCATGAGCTTGCACGAGACGCAAAGGTTAGTAAACTTGATATCACGCCTTGAACTGTTGTGTTGGTCTCAGAATCCAGGAGACGGCTATGTCGTAGGTCTACCACAAGCTTAAAATTCCAAAGAAAATCTGTACCGATGATCGGTACAAGCACGTCAGCGACTAAGAAAACCCATCGAAACGTGCGTCTCAAGCCAATGTCAAGCGTAGCGGACCTGTGTCCGAAGGTCCTTATAGTTGAACCATTGACAGCAGTGACAGGCGGCGTGGTCTGACGTCGTCGGTGGTCCTCCAGCATAGGAGGAACGACACAGGTTTCGGCACCTGTGCTGATGAGGTACCGGACTTTCGTGACGCGATCAGTGACGTGGAATAGGCGGCTGTATGTCGGGCCTGAAACACTGGCCGCCGTCGGTGCGTGGCCCGTGCGTTTCCCGCAAACTGGCATGGCTGATTGCACTCACGAGCACGTGCTCCGTACCGGTGGTGGTACCAGCAGACGCTCTTGCCGCCGTTCATGCCGTCTAGATGTAGATGTAGATGTAGAGCCTTGAAGTTACCGTCTTGTCGCCGTTCTACTCTCGAGCAGCCGAGGCGCAACATCGTCGTCGTCGTCGAGACGCTGACGGCTCGCCATAAACTCATTGCTGTTTGCCTACTTTTTTAATAAAAATCTGTTTTTTTTTTCGGCCCTGTGTGGCAAAACAGAGAGATTTAGAGTGGACGTGCTTGATAAAAACGGTTCTGTTTTTTATCAAGCACGTATATTAGAGTGCCATGACTTGTGGTTGTATATGATCTTTTTATTCATTCTGCAGTACAGGAAATAACATATATTATTGTTGATTTCACGCATAGGAACGATGTCTTCAGCGTCTCACTGCCCCTGTGAGCTTTGTAATCATCATCATCAGCGTGCATCAGGTCTACGGCAGGACAAAGGCCCCCTACCAGCAATCTCCTTTTACCCTGTCTTGCTCCAACTGATACCATCCAGTGCCTGCAAGTTTCCTAATTGCACCACACCACTTAATATTCTGCCATCCATGAATGCTGTTCCATTCCCTTAGGAGAAAGTCTGTAACTCTAATACACCTCATGTTATCAGCAGGGGCAACTACATTTTTTCCTCTTTACGTCAACCGGAATAACGGCTACCGCATTTGCTCCTTAATCCACACCGCTGTCGTCATGTTTCTTACCGTAATACTTATCCTTTTTCGTTTCATCCCTCAACTTTTGAGAGCAATGTATCATACCCTAAGTGTTCAAAGATGCCGACTGTACTCAGAGTTAAAAATGCATTGTTGCTGCTTTTGAGATTCAAAAGTTACAAACTACGTGGAGCAGTACATCAGTTCATAACCCTCAGCGTTAAATACAAAATATATTTGGAATATATCTTCCCTAATACGAGATGTCGCGAGAAGTGTGAGTACACATGTATGCTGTCAGTTTTTTCTCCCCTTTAGCTTTCATCCACCAATGAATCACCATTAACGAAATAAAGAAAAAAATATTACCTTACATCTATAAATTACCACAAACCACAATTATTTCATTCGGTGGCCCCTTCATTACATACTGTAATTTTGCGTGTACGACCTGTAGATCATTATCTGAAGGCTCTTTTTTGCTTGGGAGAGCCCTTTCATTTGCACAGCCGCCAAAAGCCGAGTGCAATCCTCCAATATTTAGCTACGGGTAGTAGTGGGTGCAGAAAATGATGAAAGGTGTGTAGGCAAAAAAAAAAAAAAAAAAAAACGCGGAAGAAGGCAAAACAGAGGGTACTAATTCATTGTGCATTGGGTTGCCGAGGAATATATATATATATATATATTAGCCCATGTGATGTTTTCTGGATTTCAGCCTCTTCTTTACGGCTGTTTCTCACCCTCCTCCATTGCTCAATGGGAAATAAAGATTCATTCATTCAAGATGGCAGAGGAGCCCCGGGACCAATGAAGACATAATGCATAGCCTGCTGAAGTGCATCTACATGTGTGAAAATTTACGTGAGACTTGTTCCGAGAAATTTAGCAATCAGGGTTTTCTCGGCTCTCATCAATTTTTGTGGAGTTCTTGAATTGCGGAAGTGGGTGTCGTACGAAACAGTATGTGGTAGCTGCCTCGAAATGCCCGTATTAAAAATAATGCAAGACTATTCGTAAATTGAATGACACAGAAAGATCATTACCTGGCATAGTTGAATGCTTTAAGGTCTCGCTGTTTTTCTGCTTTTTTACATATCGAAAGGCTATAAATAAATAAGCTCAAGGGTCCTTTGCGTAGGTGTCCTATTAAATCCGCTAAGACGTAGTTTACTGCTAACTCGCCACTTTTATTTGTAATTTACAAATCTTATCTTGCTGTTCTAAATGCAATAACGAAACGAAGGCTTGAAAAGCGCGGAATTAGAATTTCATGTGAAAGAGGAGTTCACATTCTTCAAGCTAAAATCACGTTGTTTTCGAAAGAAAACGTCAATTTTTAGCACCTCGCAGTCTTTGATATTGAGTAACTCTAGTAGCGATATGCAAACGACGAAAAAAGGTTAATTTCTCTGTGTTTTTTTTTTTTTTTGAACTGCTCAACAGTTGCTTGACCTGACCTGAACACTGGCCAATGTGGCATTTCACTGTACAATTGTTGCGCTTGTTGTGGTGGTGCGGATGATGATATTGCTACAGGCGTGGTTAGCATGTCAGGCTTGGCTGGGACTTAATCCGCTTGAGCATATCTATTTGTGTCATCAGGGTTTGCCAGCGTGAGTCAATCATTCCAGTTTCTCGCAGAAAGGTGAGTAGAATGCGCGACACGTTCTTGGGCATTGTTCACTGTCCTTCCGGGTAAACTAAGTGTTCTACACATTCAGGAAGAAACCCGCTTCTTCTCGTGCTGAAAAGTCCAGAACAGAAGCACTTGCAGAATCAGGTGGAGTACTCTTTATCGCCCACTTAGTTCAGGGTTGGCAGCACGGCCGAGCGCAAACTTCCATGCATTAGTGCAGGTTGGTCCTATTCTCACCACGTATAGGAAGGTGGCTTCTGTTTGGCTAAGCCTCTTTACAGCACCGCTGTTGCAGCGCTTTCTGATGTGAACGAAAGCAGCGACGAATTGCCTTTTTAGGGAGGCAATTCGTTCACAGGAGCACTGAGAGTATGCTGCCATGAAAGTGCTTCATTTGCTGCGAGAGCACTTGCTCTTGCGCTGCCTGCGACACTAACAAGCTAAGGCACCCACTGAAATGTTATGTTAACCCCTGTACGGCGCGAAATATTTACTGAATTGGTGACTTAGAATGAGGTTGATGAAAAGGAAGACGGCGACAGCGGCTAACCCTGTTCCACAATACTGAGACCGCAATAAAAACCCGCGCTAACAACAGGTTCAGAACGACTACGTATAAGAACAATATCTTCATCTCCTTCCCATTGTGATGTGCAGAATAAACATTACCTGCTTTTTTTTAACTCTCCGAAGCATACTGAACGGAGATGGAAATTAAAAGCCGCTTACATGACGTGATGAGGGAATTCGTGCGTAGAAGTATTAGTCATCAAGATAGCGAAATAGTGACAGCGCAAGAAAGTGAAGCCTGTCGTCGGGTCCCTGCTGTCTGGAAAACAAGACTTACTGGTTGACTAAAGTATTAGCATTCAGAACTTGTAAGCTGTGGGTGATGCCGAAGGAAGTTGTAGCCTTATAATATCCGCAACAAACTGCTGAAAATGCGTCGGCGTTCTTCATTGCAATCTTACTAAAACTTAGGCTTGAGCTAGATTTCTGGGATATGGCCAAAAAACAGTCCCTTCGTACCCTGCTTCCCCTTTTTGAATCATGGACACGCGGTGTATCCTACACCTAGTCTTTTTTTGTTGTTGTTGTTGTTGTCTGGCGTTCTCTCTTCTAAACAGTTTTCAAATTGTTAGTCATCTTGAAATGTGAATGGTGACGTTTGTCGGAAAACTGTCTCAGTAAAATTGCGCATCGTAAAGTGAAAGCTCCCGAGGCCAAGAAAGACTGTTGCTGACAGGTAAAGGCAAGTGAACTTACAGCGCCCCCAGTCTCTATAACCCTTTGGTTCAAGACAGGTGAACCGTAAGTTACAGCAAAGTTTGTCTGGAAACGATCCGAATAGGATGCCTGAGTTTCTGTAGTCAGTGACAGCCTCTGGCTAAGCTGCAGGTCCACAAATTAGATATACCTTCTTTTCAGGTTGTAGGCAGCACAACACCAGTGTCGTTGGCAGACAAGCAGCACTCAAGTTTTCTAGAGGAAAGGAATCAGATGGCTTGTCACTATCAACACGAGACGAACTTAGGCGTATTACGCCTCGTTTGCAACTCGCTGAGAGACTGCTCCTCGGGCATGCAAATGACGGCAGGGCAAGAAAAAAATTTTTGTAAGTACAGACATACTTTAACTTGCCTCAGGGTGGTTTTTGTGCACTCCGGCATCGCACCCTTTCTTCTGGAGAAAATTTTTGTTGTTGTTTGGAGCATTTCTTACAGTCGCGCTCACGTACACAAAACTTAGAAGCAAGAAAATCTGTAACAGAAAGGCGTCGCTAGTGCATCACAGGAAGGAGGGTGACACGTGTTAGCTTGGGGCATGGTATGGGTAGCACTGTTGAGAAAGTCGTTTCTTCTTTTCTGTGTTGAAAGCAAACTGATTTCTAGAAGATACGCACCTACTCCGTGATATCGCACCCTTACTGTGACCACCGTTCACCTCTGACTTCCACGAACTGCATTCCATGGCCACGGAATGCCAGTACCACGTTGTATTCCTTGTACAAGGGGGATGGGCCAAGAAACTTTGTGCAACGTTTTGTGTAAACTTGATATGCGAATGATAGAAATAAAACAAATAATAAAAAATGAATAGATAACCATCGACATAACGGACGAATGACAACAATATCTAATAATTGATGTGGAAAGCATACATTCAACTTCATAAATATAGTATGGGGCTGTGACTTGTGCAAGGCGAGTTTCGGACCTTCCTGCCAGCGAATAAAAGGACAATAAACTGCATTTAACACAAAATTGATAAGTGTAGGAGACACCAAAAAAGATAAAAAGCGTAGAACGACACAAATATTATAAAGATAACACCAGGACAAAAATAATTATATGTAACATGGTAAACACGGTATGTCATGGCAGTTCGTTGTAGGGTCGGTTCAATGTGTCCGTGGGCAGATATATATATATATATATATATATATATATATATATATATATATATATATATATATATTGTAAGGGGGTTTAATTACAAAACAGTTAGGGCTACGCAACAGCCTTGGTTCAAGAGCGTCGATCGCTGTCTCGCGCTCTCCAGGCTGCTGGACTTCGTCATCCTCTCTCAGTGGCTGCTGACTCTCTTCCCCATTGCATTGGCCCCGGCGACTCAAGGTGACGCAAGCACCAGGGGGTCGTAGTAGGGCTATAGGCAGCTCAGGTGGACTGTTTCACGACCGCGGCAGCGCCTGTCGGTGGGGGGTGTTACAGGCTCAACGACGTAGTTCACCGGCGATGTGCATTCTACGATCCGGTAGGGACCGTGATATTACGCTGCAAGCTTGCGGGAGAGACCAGGGGTGGGGCATGGAATTGAGAGCCACACGAACGAACTAACAGGGAAGGTAGGCGTAGGTTTAGCCGGGTCAAGGCGCTCTTTCTGAAGACCTTGTGTCATGGATGTAAATGAGCGTGCGAGTTGGCGGCACTCTTCGGCACATTGAGCAAGTTCTGAGGCTGGGCGGTATTCGGATGCATCAGGGCGGTATGGAAGTATAGTATCCAGTGTGGAAGATGGCTCACGTCCGTATAGTAAAAAGAAAGGGGAAAATCCAGTGGTGGCTTGCGTGGCTGTATTATAGGCATATGTCACAAAAGGAAGCACCAAGTCCTAATTAGAATGGTCGGAGCCTATGTACATTGAGAGCATGTCACCGAGTGTTTGGTTAAAGCGCTCCGTCAAGCCATTAGTCTGCGGATTATAACTTACAGTGGTGCGATGAATAATATTGCACTCGCTGAGAAGCTCTTGGACGACTTGAAAAAGAAACACACGCCCTCGGTCGCTAAGCAGCTCGCGTGGCACGCCATGGCGAAGAACGAAGCTGCGCAAGATGAATAAGGCAACATCACGAGCTGAAGCTGTTGGAAGAGCGGCGGTTTCGGCATATCGAGTGAGATGGTCGAAGGCCACAATAGTCCACCGATTGCCCGCAGGGGTGGAAGGCAGGGCCCGTACAGGCCTATGCCGAGTCTATCAAACGGGCGAGCGGGACACGGCAAAGGTTGTAATGGGCCAGGCATGTGACAAGTTGTTTTCCGGCGTTGACACTCAACGCAGGAACGAATGTACTTGCGGACGTATGTGTACATTCCGCGCCAGTAGAATCGCTGGCAAAGTCTATCATACGTTTTCAAAACGCCAGCATGCGCGTTTTGCGGGTCTGCGTGAAAGTGCGTGCACAGATCGGAGCGCAAATGGCGAGGTATAACAAGAAGCCACTTTCGACCATCGGGCTGGTAGTCGCGGCGGTACAACATGTCGTCCCGGAGCGCATAATGAGGTACTTGGCGACAAAGGGCACGAGAGAGCTGTGGGGCTGGTTTCGTCGAACGCATAGAGAGAACGTCGATCAGCGAGGCGATCCAGGGATCCTTGCGCTGTTCTGAAGGCATGTCTGTGATAGTGATGTTAGCGCAGGAAGTTGCGGAAAGGGAAACAGGCGCGACATCAGAAGGCAGGGGCGAGCGGGAAAGTGCGTCGGCGTCGGCGTGCTTGCGTCGTGAGCGGTAGATGACGCGAATATCGAATTCTTGTAAACGGAGCGCCCAGCGTCCAAGTCGACCCGACGGATCCTTCAGTGAAGCCATCCAACAGAGCGAATGATGATCAGTGACGACATCAAACGAATGGCCATACAAGTAAGGGCGAAATTTCTTTAACGCCCAAACAATTGCCAAACATTCCTTCTCGGTAACCGAATAGTTGCACTCTGCCTTGGTAAGGGCACGACTCGCATAGGCAACTACGTACTCAGAGAAGCCCGGCTTCCGTTGGGCAAGGACAGCGCCAAGGCCGATCCCACTAGCATCCGTGTGTACCTCGGTCGGAGCGGTAGGGTCGAAGTGACGTAGAATGGGCGGTGAAGTCAAGAAACGACGTAACGTTGTGAAAGCCTCATCACACGCCGGCGACCAACCAGACAGATGGCTATCGCCGGTGAGCATCTTCGTCAGCGGTGCTATTATAGAAGCGAAGTTCTTCACAAAGCGGCGAAAGTATGAGCATAGACCTAGGAAGCTGCGAAGCGCTTTCACGGTGGTAGGCTTCGGGAATTCAGCAACAGCACGAAGTTTCTGCGGATAGGGAAGGACGCCGTCCTTAGAGACTATGTGGCCCAGGATGGTGAGTGTGCGAGCTCCGAATCGGCACTTCTTGATGTTAAGCTGAAGGCCTGCGCGCGTCAAACAGCTCAGTACCTCGTAAAGCCGATGGAGGTGACTGTCGAAATCGGGGGAGAAAACGACGACGTAATCCAGGTAGCAGAGGCACGTCTTCTATTTCAACCCACGCAAGACACTGTCCATCATCCTTTCGAATGTGGCTGGGCATTACATAGGCCGAAGGGCATAACATTGAATTCGTACAGCCCATCGGGAGTTACGAAGGCAGTTTTCGGGCGATCGGATGGTGCCATAGGGACCTGCCAATAACCGGACCGTAAGTCTAGTGACGAAAAGAATTCGGCTCCTTGCAAGCAGTCCAGGGCATCATCGATGCGAGGCAGGGGATACACATCTTTTCGCGTAACTTTGTTCAATCGGCGGTAATCGACGCAGAAGCGGATTGAGCCGTCCTTTTTCTTGACAAGAACAACAGGCGATGACCAGGGACGGCTGAATGATGCCGCGCTGAAGCATGTCGTCGACTTGTTCGGCGATCACATGACGCTCAGCAGGGGATACGCGGTAAGGGCGCCGGCGCAGAGGCGTGTGTGAGCCGGTGTCAATCGGATGGAGAACAGTATGCGCGTGGCCTAATGACGTCTTCTGGAAATCAAACGAGCTTTGAAACTGGCGGAGGAGTACAAGAAGTTTCTCGCGCTGCGCCTCTGGAAGTGCGTCGTCAATGGTGGAGTCGAACATACGTAAAGGTGGTGGATCAGGCGTACTAGCAGAAGGTGTCAGGGCACTAAGGTGCAAGTTGTCCATGTCGTCAAGGCAGAAGATGGAGGATATGTCGAACACCTGAATTGTGCCGATACACTCCCCACGGAGTAAGGTTGAGGGAACCGGCCACGGATTCGTAACAAATAAGGATGTGGCGCCTCTGGTCATGTCGAGAACGGCAAAAGGCAAAGCGAGATGCCTACGGTGTTGAACGGTCTCGGAAGGTGTCAAGAGAACTGTAGACTCACGAACAGCAGCACAGGACACGGGGACAAGGACTGTACTACTTGGTGGTATGTTGGTATCCTCGGCGACAAACAACGTTTCCATTGTAGGTGCAGGCGACGCGGAACACAATGCAGAGAACGCCACCTCGGCACGAGCACAGTCAATAACAGCATGATGGCGAGAAAGAAAATCCCAACCGAGGATGACATCATGCGAACAGGCTGGTAGCACAAGAAACTCAATGGGATAAACAATATCTTGAATTATGACGCGGGCTGTGCAGGCGGCTAACGGTTGAATGTGGTGTGCGCTGGCGGTACGGAGGGATAATCCCGTTGACGTCGTCGTAACCTTCCGAAGCAAGCGGCAAAGTTTTATATCAATCACTGAAACGGCAGCGGCAGTGTCCACAAGCGCAAGGGTACGAAAGCCATCCACAATAACGTCAATGAGGTTCGCTGGAGAAATTCGAGGACTTGAATTTTTCGACGACGACGCAGTTCCTGCCTCGGGAACTGCGACGTTTAGTTTTCCGCGTCAGAAGGGCAGGGTCGACGGCGCATAGGTGACAGAGAGCGACGTCGGGGGGATGGAGATCGGCGGGGAGCTGAGGGCATGCGCTCGGGCGAAGAGGATTGTTGGGGCCGCGCTGTGCCGCCAAAGCGCCCAGGATCGTAAGCAGACGGTCGCATGACATCTATTGGGACAGGAGGGCGACGGCGACAGAAACGTGCCACATGTCCAGCATAGCCGCAAGAATAACAGATAGGGCGATTGTCTAAAGTGCGCCATGGATTTGTGGGGACTGGTCGGCTGAACGAAACTGGTGGGGGCCGAACAGGTGCCGGCGCGGCATAATAGGTCGGGTGACGACGTGGCCCGGCCGCGACGACTTGCGCATACGACAAGGGCGCAGGCTCAGGAGGTGGCGGACGAGTGAAATGCAAAGCGTCAGTGACCTCTCCCTGTATAACTTGGCGTATCACTGGGGCCAGATGTGGAACCAGGGCTGGCTCGGGCGTGCTCGATAAAATGGAGAGCTGGCAGGCGACCTCCTCACGTACGAACTGCTTGATCTGAAGCAACAGTGCATTCTGGTCGCCCAAAGTCAAGGCCGCGATCGAGTCGTCCTGTTCCAGAGGGCGTCGAGTTTGGGCGCGTTGCTTGCGCAATTCGTCGAAACTCTGGCACAAGCTGACAACATCTGTGACGGTTTGGGGGTCTTTGGCCAATAACATTTGAAACGCGTCATCGGCAATTCCTTTCAGGAGTTGCTTGATCTTATCCGACTCGTGCATCGACGGGTTGATACGCTTACATAAGTCGACGACGTGTTCAATATAACTGGTGAAGTTCTCACCGGGTTGTTGAGCGCGTTCACGAAGTCGCTGTTCTGCGCGGAGTTTCCGAAAACGTTGTCTTGAACGACGCCCAGTGATTAATCTCCGCCTCGTGGTTCCGGAACCAGAGACTGGCGACGCCGGTCAAGTAAAAGATAACATTGGTCAGCCTAGTTGCATCGTCCCATTAGTTGACTGCGCTCACCCTCTGATAACTTGTCAACCAGTCCTCGACGTCTTGATCGTCAGTCCCGCTGAGTATTGGTGGGTGACGCTGAGGCAGCACGCCGGGACAGACGGTGGCTTTAGTCTGGGAGGAGCCTTGCGTGGTGGTTTCTTCCGGCATCGCTGACGCTGGAGGTAAGGTACGGCTTCGTAGTTCCAGGTTGGGAGACTGGTAGAATACCCAGCACCTTTCCACCAATCTGTGAGGGGGTTTAATTACAAAACAGTTAGGGCTACGCAACAGCCTTGGTTCAAGAGCGTCGGTCGCTGTCTCGCGCTCTCCGGGCTGATAGACTTCGTCATCCTCTCGCAGTGGCTGCTGACTCTCTTCCCCACTACAATATATATATATATATATATATATATATATATATACCAAAGTGCACTACGGTAAGTATTTCTTTTTTGCACAATGTGTCTGGAAACATTCGAAATATATAGTGCGAAATAAAACGTATGTCGGGATCTTGTATAAGAGGTTAGGGACCATCGTTATTCTTATAGTACATCATATATACATCTATAAGTGTGTGTGTGTGTGTCTTTGTTTCAGAAACTCCCTGGTTTTCAACAAGACTTGTAAAAAAATTGCAGGCCTCAATCAAATAATAGCTTGGAGGTACTAACATATTCTTCTAAACTTGTCAAGTCCACAGAAATTCTGTTTAGTCAGTGAAGGACGAGCTAGACGAAATCCGCATTGGTACTTTTTATAGGTGGTTCTGAAGGCACTGCGGTCGTTCATTAGTTTTTCTGTGCGCTCGAACAAAGAATCTATCATCAGATATTTAATATAAAAACAGTTTTATAGTAAGGTGTCGGTTCGGTTGCCGGAAAAAATAAAAATCCGTTCAATTAGTTTATGATTTGCTACGATACCGCAAATTTGAGGAAGACATGGCAGATGCTTCAAGAATTCTGAGATTCACCGCGCAGCTGGTCTGATGCATTGTGAATGTACCACGGTACCACTGTTTTCATGTCATACCGAATTTTGTTTAGGCTGCTTTGGGGCTTATTGTTGATAATAGCGTAAAGAAGCAACCGTCTATAAAAGACCAGTTGAAAACGACGATGCAGGCACTGGCTTGCAATTGAACGTTTATAAGTATCGCAAATATTTAAATGTACGAGCCTGTGCAGGATCTAGTCAAGCACCAATTTCACTGGCATCCAAGAAACGGAACTCCTCTATCTAAAACAATTTTTCATCTGAGAAGTCATCCCTCCTAATAATGTGTTTTTATTAAAAGGAAACATATAATCACTATGACGTAATAAATCAACAGCTCCTAATAAATATTTTCACTACACTAGTACTGCATACGCTATTGAACTATAGAATTTCACTGAGCTTTGAGGCCTACATGAGCGTTAAGTATTCCACTACGAAGCACTTATTTGTTGACGGCTCCTCTACAACAAATATCTCTTCCTGTGGTACTTTTTTTCCCTCCACAGGCAAGACATTTTATGGCGTTTAGAGAGAGTAACGTCATCAACATTGTATTTATGGTACGCAATGAAACGAGCGATAAAATACGCACTACGGCTGCTTCAACAACAATGGACACTCTTCACAGACTCGAAAGTAGCACTGCAAAGCGTTTGCACGAAAAAAGAAAAACTAAGTCAAGCAATTACATTTTGGTACTGGACGTAGAAAGAGAGAGAAGGAAGGAAGGATGGAAAGGCAGAGAGGTTAACCAGACTTTGTCCAGTCTGCTACTATACTCGTGAGGAGTGGGATGAGGGAATAAAATTAAGAGAGAGACAAGACACGAGTCTTAATCGCACAGGACACAGCATACCTACATTACTTGGCATCTAACGCAAGGCATTAGATAGCATTTGAGTGGCTTCCAGGACATTGCGGTATAGGAGGTAATGAAAAGCCGGATGAGGTAGCCAGCAAAAGAAATGGGCGTGGAGCAGTTTGTTCAGGAGAAACGAGATGTCGCTTTCGGCGGCGCGCCGTACGTTGCCTCAGCGACCACGCACGAATACGAAACCACTACCGTTTCTACCTTGCTTCTGCGCAATCAGCTGTCGGAAATGCAACTGAGTTTTCGCTAACACACTGTGCTCCAGTCATGCTCGATTGAATTATGTGGATTGAAGACGCGTACAGTAGATGGCTGCGAAAATAGGGACTGGCATATTATAGAATGTAATGAATGTGTGTGGCTAAGTTCGCGGACCACTGCTGCAACTGTCCGTACGTGTTTCCGGCACTTCTAGATGTACGGCTTTCTCGAAGACACATAAACTTGCTCATCCGACAGCGTTGTATCGCTAATCTCCAAAGAAATAGCTTCAGCCCCGGCAGGTCGGCAAGAGTGAGTAGCGCTTGTTAAACAATGATAAAAGGAGTAGCGCCGCTTCCTGTCATAGTAGGGTTTCGCGCAGAGTATCTACACGCATCTGCCCCAACTGGCACGGATACGCAGGCCCACTCTTTCGCCAACGTGTCAAGACTAAGTGAATTGGCGCACACTTGAATATATGTGCACTAGATACGCAGAATCAATGACGGTACTGCACCGATAGCGCTCGAATGGTCGAAGCTCAATGCTTCGTGCTGGTCCACAAGAGTAAGCGAGTTACTAGCGATAATACGTCTTTGCTACCATGTATTACGATGTACAGAACTACTGCGTTTCAAACCTTGTGTGCATCAAGAGCAAATCTAACGGAACTGAGCATACTGCGAGTGATTAGGCAGAAAATTAAGTAATGAGATAGCGACCGCTCGAGGAACTTTACTGAGTCAGAAAAACGACAACCGCTGCTTCAAAATATTCGCCAAGTAAAGAACTAAGAGCAAAACCTGCTAAACCTGATTCAATTAATGAGCGGAAAGTGTGGACAGCTTGGAATACATAGTTAGCGCCGCTTTTAGAGCAATCAGCATATGTGCTTTGAAGCTGTGGCTAAAGCTTCGTGTCGTCCACCCAGTCACCGTCTACGATATCTCCCGAAACAGAGGTTTGCTAAGCCGCGCCGGCGTCATACACATCCATCGTAAACATGCACGCAACTGAGGCAATTTACCATCATCATCGTCATCATTTATTTGCCCTTAAAGGCCTCTGTTGGGGTGTTACATAAGAGGGGAACATACATAAGAAAAAGAAACGTTGAAACAGTCATGACTGAAGTAAAAACAATAACAATAACATTCAGAAGGGTAAAGAAGGTGTAATGCAATGACAGTCAAAAACACAAAGTAATAACCAATGCACTAAAAAAAAGTGCGATGAAGAAAAAATTAGTTACATAAGTTAACCCTCAATACTCAGAAAGTTCGTTAGTAAGTTTCGAAACCTGGTAGGGTTACGTTCTATTGCTACGTGGTCAGGTAAACTATTCCATTCTGCAATAGCTACCGGCAAGAAAGAGTTGTTGAAGGATTTGTAAAGCCGCGAAGACATTGAAGACTGAGGTTGTTGAGAGACGGCGTTGAAGAATGATTGGGTGGCAAAAGAAGCGTGTCGTGTAAATGTGGGAAATGGTAATACAGTTTTTGAAAGAGGCATAAGCTTGAGATTTTTCGACGATGTCCTAATGATTGGATGTGGAGGGATGATTGGATGTTTTTAGCACTTAGCCGATAGTCGTACTGGGTTGTAATAAACTGGGGTGCGCGGTTTTGGATGGCTTCAAGTAGCTCAACAAGGTACGCTTGATGGGGATTCCATATTGCCGACGCGAATTCCAGTTTAGTACGGATAAATGTCTCATATGCTAGTTGACCGATCACAGGGGGTGATGATGATAGTGACCGTCTGATGAATCCCAGGGATCGATTAGTGGCAGTAACCAAATTTTGGGTATGTTCTGACTATGTAATCTTGCTAGTGATGATGACACGAAGGTACCTGTATGATTGAACCAGCCAATAGGAAGGGAATGCAAATAGTAAGAGTATGACATGAGAGAGTGTTTCCGCGATACGCGCATGAACTTAAATTTTCGACGTTTAGTTGCATGAGCCACTCTGTGCACCATTTTTCAATTGTAGTCAGGGCACGCTGTAAAGGCAACTGATCATTGTATGAGTTTGTACGGCGGTACAGCACGCAGTCATCGGCGGCAAAGAGCCGGATGAATGACGAAATGCCAGAAGGGAGGTCATTATTGAAAATTAAAAACAAAAGGAGTCCAAGGACTGAACCTTGCCGTACTCCAGGTAGCACTTCGGTAACTGTAGAGTGACGGTGCCCATGTACTGTAAACTGTGATCGGCCAATTGGGAAGCACCGGGTCCAGGACGTGATTAGACGATGGAGATATAAGCTGTTTACTTTGATCATTAGTCGTTCGTGAGGTACACGGTCAAAGGCTTTCGAAAATCTAGGTAAATTGCGTCTGTTTGGAAGAGAGAATCAAGGTTTGATTCGAAGTCAGTAGTCAATTCAAAGAGTTGAGTTTCACGTGAGTGACCTGGTCGGAAGCCATGCTGGTTACTGAAAAGGAAGAGTTAGCTTCAAGATTACAGGCAACATGAGAATAGATTATGTCTTCAAGAAGTTTGCAGGCAATACAGGTAAGTGCTATCGGCCGATAATTCGATGGATCAGTTCTGTCGCCGCTTTTGAAAACGGGACAACCTTGCTTAACTTCCAGTCGTTAGGAATGGTACTGGTAGTTATGGACTGCGAGAAAATGATTTGTAGAAATTTACTAGTAAGTACCTTAGTGCTTTTGGACGACTTCAGCGGGAATGTTGTCCGGACCGGGATCACTGGATACCTGATAATATAGATATTTGCATATACATTGATATTATCGATGATATTGCAGTCCGAGAGTTTAGCTGCCTGAAAAAGGCGCTTTTTGTTTACGAGCTTCCCAAGGGAGTTGGTGAACCACGGTTTATCGTCATCATCCCGAATACGGACAAGTGGCACATATTTCTCGACAAGAGACAGTATCTTCTGTTTATAAAGTAGCCAATTGCTCTCCACACTTCGCGAGGAAGCGAACTGCTCAAAAGACACAAAAAAGCATCTAAATCCCGATTATTTTCGAGAAGTCTGCTTTGTTGTAATCGCGGATATATTTTGTTGAAGGCTCACTGGTTGGTACCTGAAAGGTCAGGTCAAATAACACCATCTCGTGATCACTTAGGCCATCAATACCCATTATTGATTGAACAGCAATGGGGTGGAAACCAAAACTAAATCAAGAATATTGGCACCGCGAGTCGGGGTAGACACCATTTGTGTGAAGGTAAATGTTAGAACCAGATCAAGAAATTCTTTAGATAGCTGAGAAGAAGCTGTCATTTTATCCCAGGTAATGTCAGGGAAGTTAAGATCACCGCAGAGGATGAAGTTACTTTTGGTAAATGTATCAAATAGATACAAAAGTCAGTTGTGTAGGTCTTTCGTGAAAGATTTATCACAGTCGGGCGCACGGTAGCACGCGATGATAATATTAAGCAAAAATGAAAACACACTTTAACGCGAAGAATTTCTTGTTCGTTCTTGATTGGTATAGCGGAGGAAGACAGATCAGATTTATTCAGTAAGAGAACACCACCACCCCCTCCCCCGGCGACCAACCCTGTCAATTCTGAAGGCGTTGAACACGTCACTGGACAAAAGTTCTTGCGTGTTTATATCAGTAGTAAGCCATGACTCTGTAAATATTGCAATGCCGGCGGAACTGTCATCAACAACGGCTTCTATTAAGTCTTTTTTAGGACGATAGCTTCGTACGTTTCCCAGAAGGAATGAAATACTGTCGTATACTGGGACTTCAGGCTGGCGTGAATGTGGCCGTGTAGTGTGGCAGGATAACAGAGAGTGAGTTTGCGGTGAACGCCAGGACTTTAGTGCTCTAACGGTATCAGTCACGCAGTCGTAAATGAATAATTTGTTGTTCATTGCTAGCTTATCAAAACGAATCTTAAAAGAAGTGGACCGAGCCTCTTGCGCATGTGCAAAAAGTTTTGGCGGGCTATTCTGACACGTTCCGAGTAATCTTTGCGAATTGAAAAGAGTGTATCCTTCAGCTTTGGTGTTCCAGACAGAATTGAACTTTTATCCTTCAATCTCGAAAACTTGGCATTTATCGGATGGTTCTTTCCAACCTGAAAATCTCCTAGTCTATGCGCCCTTTCAATATCACTGCTGTTAATCGTAATGGCTAGCTTATCAGCCCAAAATAAGACAACATGCGACTCGGATCGCGTCCAGCTCTCGGAATTCCAAAAAGTAACAGATTTGACCGGCGCTGAAGGTTTTCCTGGTCGTCGCACTTCTCGACTAAGGCCTTTACTTCAGCAGTAATTTTGGCAATTTCAGCATTTTGGGTTGAAACTAAAATGCAAGCAATGGACTCGTCAACACGTGATCAAACATTGCAGCGCCCACGGGATCGCCGCGAAAAGTTTGAATATAAGTGATTTTCTCTAAAAGTGAGGCTTCAGCTTTGGCGAAGCGATAAGTACTCAGTGAATGGCGTAAAAGATGGTCTTCACCTTCAGGCAATTGTAGATTTTTGTTCAAAATCGACCTAGAACTCCAATCAAAGCTACCACAATATCTACCACAACATCTGGAGACCATCTGTCACCGGCTTCGACTAAAGGCTGCATACACGAAAAATAGTATTTTTTTGCAATGGCAAGACCTTTTTCTCCATGTTGTGACAACTACGGCGCGCTGGAATCTCCAGGGCGCATTTTGCTTGCGTGCCCATCTCATAGAGACAAGCGACATCGATATAAACTGAACATGGAATAGCTCGACCAAGGCCCCTTGACATTTCCACGGATGCTGCGTCCCAGGCCTTGCCCATCAAAACAATGCAAAGACCTGGACTTCTTGTTTTGCACAATTCAGTCAATTGGGGTGGTCTCTAAACTATGACTCACGCAGGTCATCTCACCAAGACTATGATTTTATTTTATTTTTTGTTAACCATCAAGTTTTACCTAAATTATCTACTTTCATCAGATCGGACCAACAACATCACAAGACCTGGATTTTTTAGAACTATTTTTCTTTTGCTCACCTTCCTCTAAGGTCTGTGTTCTCCTTCATTCCATTCACTGCAGAGTAGCATAGAGGTGAAAATACGCTGGCGTAACCCTCCCCTTTTTCAATGAAGACCTTTCTCTCTCACTCTCTGAGCTTTGAGATATGCTTCTTTAGCAATTGAAATGTCTTTCGTTTTTTTTTTTGCCTCTACTCATTTCTATATCAGAACTGAAACAAAATTTGGCCGTATCATTTGACTGGAACGTTTGTGTGGTATTTGATTGTGTTAAGAAAGAAAGAGAAATGACTCAGATGATAATGGTTTTATATCTGTGACAATATAAATGACAGATTGGTTTGGCTTTGCTTCGCACAGTGCAGCCTGAAGCTCTCGAAACAACAAATAAGTGGGCCGTTGTTTGCATAGGTGGCATGTTTGAGGCCACGACGGATGATTTGTGACCTGCAATGCGCAATACATAACCGATGGTACGGACGTTTCCTTCAAAATTTCACATATTCCTTCTTTTTCCAGAAGTAGTCCGCGTGGAAATCGTGCTGACGCGCTCAAAAAAGCGGTCACGGGGAGAAAATACTTGTAAAGGAACCATGCGCTATACATCTGTCACTCGCATAAGTATTATTGCGACATTATCTATCCTCCTTTATTTTTCCCAACCTGGATTCGAAAAAAACCTCTGTACATCGTTTATTCGTAAACGCATATCGACGCAGCTGACGTGCATCGCCAACTTTGCAGGTGGTACTAAATACCTTTGCATTATGAGAAAACTGTGGGTGCTGCCGTGAATGCTGGTGAGTGGCGTGATTGAGGCCTTATATTGTTAGTGTTTTGTTTCTTTCCATTCTATTGATTTTGTATCACCTATCACATCGAGTGGCGCTTGCTGGTGATAACGAAAGTGTGACGTTATGCCAGCGCATAAAGAGATGAAACAGATTGGAAAAAAAAGACGCGCGTTACGTAATCACACCGCCGAGCTATGTAGCAGAGAAAAATGTATATATCGTTCAGACACCAAATTGTCGCCATCAAAGCTGCCAATGTAATCGTTGACGTTGTATTATATGCACATGTCAGTCGAAAATGAGAAGAACAAAAAGCAGAACCAATAAAAAAATTGGAGGACGCTTAAGCTTCACCTTTAGGAATAGAACGCGATAGCGTTATCGGAACCCGTTCGCATCGCATCATGTGCATACAGCGAGTAGGCTTCATTCACTGCAACACTGAACGTGGGAAAGCCAGCTTACAAAGACCAAGCTTACACCGCTCCCCTTAAAGTTGGCTTCACTTTAAACTGAAATGCATTGCTGGAAAGTCGTTTTTCCAGGGATAACATAAGTGGTCTTATATTAAGATGTGAAGGCACTAGCACCTTTTATTGTTATTTTATTAATTGTTTGCTATTGCCCCGACGGGCTCAGGCCTGGCAGAAATGCTGGAAATGAGGTTTGTGTTTGAGTTTCCTCGTAGCAGAATTAGGTTTCCTCGTACATTCAAATTACAATCCGACGCCGATTGGTAAGGAATCTGACAGCGAATCCGACGCCGAATGGTAAAGTCGTACTTTGCGATTTTTCTGACGGATTTCACTGTGAGAAATTCAATTTTTGTTCACCAAAACCTTGCACCACGTGGAGGGCCTGCGCGGTCGATATGATTGGAGGATTTTCTCCGCCACCCACGATCACACGCCGATTGCCGACGCCGGATTTTCTGCGACACGGGGCCCTAAACGCTATCGCGTTTAAAAACCCGACAAACCGCGTATCTCGTATCGGAAGTATCTCGTAGTGACATTGTCGTATTGTCGCACAGTCAGACTTCGCGAAGCAGTCCTGTCTGTATGCCATGACACTTGTGTAGCAACGCCAAAATTTCTGTATCACGCTGTCATGTCGTGTGGCCGCAGCAACAAACTCAATTTCCTCGCCCTCCATCGTTTACAGCCTTGCTTGCATTCGACGAGCGGCATTGCCTTTTGTACCAAATATTCTTCGCGTAGAAAGACGTAAGGAAATCGTTAGCTGTTTCGCATCTTCTGAAAATGATGCACAAAATAAGTAACCGTATTTGGCATCCATGATTTCACATTCGCTATCTCTTTACCCGAGTACCGCACGCAGCAGTTGACATGATTAAATATACAAGTTGCTATTTTGCCGCCCAGAAAAAGGTTCCGGATGCTAGTCTAATTAGACCTGCAGGCACTCCGAACAAGCGCTTCAGAAGCAAGACTGGACTAAGCCGCAGGCAATGCAACTCTTGAAAACAAGCCCTAACATCAGGTTTCTAATTTGCCGGTTGACTTAGCCCAAGCAACGCATGGCGTACGGTAGGTAGTTTTTCAGGAAGTCGTTTTTGTTACACTGTGCTGAAAAAGGCGGTTACGGCGAGACTGCTGTTTATTATAAGACCTCGCCGCAGGGCTAGAATGAAATACTAATACGAGAAGAAACTAATCGTAACATTTATTATGAGTAGCTGTGGGAATTTAGTTGTTACTTGGCAGGCGTAGCTGACGGATAAGCTATCAACATCTGAAAAATATGCCGTCGTAAAAGAAAGTAACCCAGTACGTTTGTTTAGTGCATTTTACCGCTTCTAGAAACCGGCTGTTCTTTCGCCTTTTTTTCGCGTTGTAGAATTCAAATTTCATGAGCCATTCGAATCTGTGAAGGCGGATGACCAGCGAAGCAGCTTATCGCACGACCATAGATGACACAGAACTTTGAACCACGATAACGCACATATTTT